>NC_056737.1:1709703426-1709948426 GCF_019279795.1 Protopterus annectens
GCACCACAGTGAAGTCAATGTTCCCAAGCAAAAACATAAGCAAATAAACGAATCAAATAACAGATGAGGCTTAGGAACAACCCTGTGCAGATAGATGTTGTCAGCATTCAAGGCGTCTATTCAGACCAAGTGCAAAAGATGTTTCCAATTCAAAAAATTCAATTTAGATACCACAAAGTCTTAATCAAGTCCAAGCTTTTATTTGTACACAGACAGCAGGTAAGCACTTTCGCCAGAGAGGCTTCCTCAGACCATATAAAAAACAATTGATTCAACACACTATATATATATATATATATATATATATATATATATATATATATATATATATATATATAAAACTTCAATTAAATGATCACATCATAATTAATACATATATATATATATAAATTAAGTTAATAGTCAAAGATACTGCATCATTTGATAAAAACATTTCATAAGTCCATACTTATAAAAACAGAACATAAATATAAAAACAATATATACAAAGCAAATATAGGGCATAACTATATATGTAAAAAACACATTGTTGAAAAGAAATACATTAAAAGCTACTAGCAAACAGTCTCCTGTTCTTAAGGGCAGGTTTAAGGGGAATTTTATCATTTAGACCAGGATTTATATGTGCCTGGAATTTAATAATCCAGTTGGTCTCATTTCTTTCTGTAAAGTTCCTGACACACACACCCTTAAACTGGGAGTGTTAATATGCAAAACCATAAACTTAAATGTGTGCATATTACTGGTCTCCAAAACATGTTTGGATAAGGCATTAGTATTAGATTTAATACGTATCTGGTATAAATGTTCCCTCATCCTGTCCCTGAGCCTTCTATCGGTTTTGCCAACATAGAAGGCAGGACAGGATGAGCATAGAGCAAGATAGACAACATGTTCAGTGTTGCAATTAGCAACAACATTAAATACATAAAACTGGGATGTAGTGGGATGAACAAACATGTTGGAATCACATATATAAGAACAGAAATTACAATTGTTACAAGGGTTCGTGCCTAAATCTTGATTGGTGTTATAATTGTCAGAAATAGTAGTTGTTGGATAGCAAAGTAATCTATGGTGATTTTTCTTATTCTTAAATAAAAACTGTGGGTATTCACCCACAATTTCTCTAATCTGAGGATCGATGGTCAAAACTTTCCAATGCTTACATATAATTTCTCTAATTTGATCAAAGTCATGCTTATAAAATAGAGAAAATTTTTGTGGTAATGTATTTATACCAACAGAACTAAGTCTATTAATATACTTGTTATTCCCTTTTTCAGAAAAATAGGGACACGCTTTGTCAGCCCTGTTGTGCTCTGCACTCTGAAAACCAATAGAAATCTCATCAGCATTATATGTCCTAGCTATTAGTCTGTCTTTTAAACCAGGTAATTCCCTCTCAAAGTCATCTTGTGTCGGATTTAATCTAGAGGCTCGGATTGCTTGGCCTTTAATAATGTTGTTGAAGACATAGTGAAGGTGCATACTTTCTCTATGTAATAATGTATTTCTATAGCACGGTTTTCTATAGACACCTGTGTTTAGTTTACCATTACCTAATCGCTCTATAAATACATCTAGAAAAGTGATACTACTTAACGATTCCATTTTGGTAAATTTCAAATAATCAGTAAGGGAATTGATTTCTTCAAAGAAAACGATTAGGTAATAGTAAACTAAACACAGGTGTCTATAGAAAACCATGTTTTTCCCCTTGGAAAAAAAATCGCTGTTCTGACAGTTCGATTTTGTAAGCTTTCGCTTACATGGGGTCGATTAATCACCGTTCGCTTACCTAAGCATTCAGTGATCTAATATAGACCCATTTGACCATATATCTCATTTCCTCTCTGCTTTCACTGGCTGGTGTGAGTAAGCACAAAATTATCAAACTCTCTCCCCTTCAACTATTTAAATTTATTGGCCATCCTACTGTATTCCATAATACCATAATACAAAAGTGACCACCCCCTTTCAATCTATCTTGCTGTTTTAAAAATAGTGACTCTCTACTAAAACATAACTTTTTAGACAGGTAAAACTTAGGTTACCTACTTTCACATCTAACTCCTCTAGTGCACAATACAGTGTTTAGGATAAACCACTTTTTTATCTTACCTTAACTATTACCTGTGCCTTAAAGTCTGTTCCTTAGATTTTCCCTTAGATCTTGCTAGCTTTCATCTCTGAGCACTCAGATCAGTCCTCTAAACCCAGCACTTGTTCAGGACCTCTTGCAGCTGTTATTTTAAGCATACCAACTGCTACTAGCACTAAAAGCCATCCATAAAGGAAACAAAAACAGTTTCAGTACTTAAAAGGAAGCAAAACAGCTCCAGTACTTAAATAACTAAGCACCTATCCAGGCATGTCTAAAGGTCAGTTCCCTACGCTTTCTCCTATTAACCTGGTGAACCTGGGCATTATGAGGCAATGTAGCAATTGCCTTATGTACACAGACAACCCTCCCCATCTACCTCCAAACACATCCAGTTGTGAGAGATGCACGTAGGTAGCCAAACTAGAGGCCACACTGTCTCAAACCAAGACTAGGCTAGCCAGTCAAGAGGAGAAGGTTAACACATATGTCACACCACATAGAATACATAGCTCCCTAGATCACACACCACCGCACCTCTCACAGAGTAACATAAAACACACACCCATGTTCGTGGAGGCTCTCAATAAAAATCTGCCCAAACAACAAAGACCTCTGAGGCAGAAATGCAAGCAACCATCTCATCCAAACACAACTCTGAAGACACAAAGCCCACACAAACAGTGTGCCACTCAGCCTAGGCTCCTACGGCAAAACATTTTACCAAATACACTAGTCATAGGTGACTCAATAGTAAGTCACACTGACATCCCACTCACTAGGTTGAATAAGGAGAAAGTTATGGTCAGTTGCCTGTTGTGTGCCAGGATTCACCACATAATGCACGCACTTGGGTCTCTCCACAACAAGTACAAATATGACTCTGTCATTGTCCATGTTGGTGTGAACGACCTAAGACGTACCTCCCTGGACTACATGAAAAGAGACATGAAGGAGCTCTTGGATCTTGTAGCCCAGGCAGGTAAGACCCTAGCCCTGAGTAGCATCTTACCGCCAACTAGAATGATACCACAGTATAAGCTGAAAATGAATGACTTCAACAATTGGCTAAGTTTCTGGTGTCATTCAAAGGAGATCCAGTATCTGTCTGCCTGGGATGACATGACAGACAGACCTTGATGCTTTGCCAGAGATGGCCTGCATCTGTCACCCCTGGGATTCCATATACTGGCAAAGGCTCTTGCCACCCCTATAGTGCCTTTTTAGGCAATGCCCTGAAAACAAATTTACCACCATAACAACTGCAAGCAAATTTAACCTGAGGGTTATGCAACTCAATGCTAAAAGCCTAAATCTCAAAATGCACTCACTTGAGTCACTCCTAAAACTGGAGAACATTGACCTCTGTGCAGTAACAGAGACCTGGTTGAAGGCTCCAGGGAGCACCCCAGTGCTACCAGGCTACATTGCATATCACAGCTTTGGCCCCTAAATCTGGGCCTAAGCCCTAAAGGAGGTGTGGACTGATGCCCCAAAGGCAGTGGTGTATCCATCTTCATAAAGGATACACACACCTCCAGACTAGTTGCCCAACATAATGCATCAGAGATAATACAGGTACAGCTAACACTGGATAAAACTGCAATCCAGGTTGTAGCCTGCTATAGATCCTCCACAATGTCCCAAGACTCCCACTCTGCATTCCTGAAGACTTTGGAAAGCATTAAGGTTCAACCTAATACTGTTATACTGGGACACTTTAACTACCCCACCATTAGCTGGGAAAATTACTCCTGTTCCAACTCATTCTCCCAACGTCTTCTGGAATTCATTAATTCCACTGCCTTGGACCAACTCATTTTCACCCCTACCAGAGGTAGAAACATTCTCAACCTGGTCATTACAAACATGGGGGACCAACGCTCAACACCAGTAATCAACTCCTCCCAGGTTAAATCTGACCACAAGTTAATCACAGTTGATATCCAAATCCCACCCTCACCCCCCTGAAGGAAACTACAGTAAAGAACGTCTCCAAAGCCAATTTCGAGCTTCTACAGAAGTGTCAAACTTCACATCATCCATGCAAGTGGGGAATGGGTGTTTGGCTGTTGAATCATACCCCAAGGCGCTGTATGAGCATTTACACAAGTGCATGGATCAGGCCATACCAAACAGAACCAAAATCGTGTCCTCCAAAAAAAGGAAGCCAATCTGGTGGTCCCCTGCCATTAAGAAACTCTACAACAGAAGGAAAAAAACTGTTGCAGAAAAGGATAAAGTCCCAGGAATGGAAAAATTCCCTTGTACGTCTCGGCAAAAAACTGAGATCCCTCATCAAATCCTCCAAAGCTAGTTATGAAAATTGCTACTGATGCTAAAGATAACCACAAGGCATTCTTTAGCTATGTCAAGAATCTGCATAACAATACGCAGATGTGCTCTGAGCTGATGCACAATGGCACCACTTATATCGAACCAACAGATATTGCCAGTATCTTAGCCGACAGATTTAGTGCAAACTTTACCCCCCTTCACCCTCTAAAGGGCCCATCCCAATGCCCGAGGAATGCCAAATCCCTAATATCATGGCTGAACAGGTAGAAGCCGCACTATCCAAAGCCAAAATTACAGCTTCCATGGGACCTGATAATATACCTGGCTGTGTTCTACATGAATTACAAAGGGAACTGGCACCACACCTGAGTGCTTTGTTCAACCACAGCCTCACTTCAGGCTTTGTTCCCACTGAATGGCACACCGCTACAGTCATTCCACTCTACAAATGGGGAGCAACTACTGACCCTGGAAACTACTGCCCTATCAGCCTGATGAGCCTGATCTGTAAGGCCATGGAGCGCATCATTATGGACCTCATAAATAGGGATATAGGGAACCTTCAAACCCTGGACCCCTCACAGTTTGGGTTTGTGAAGGGCAGTTCATGTCTGCTCAACCTGATAGACTTCTTTGAATCTGTCACCAGAGTGGTTGATGAAGGCAAGGTAGTACATACAGCGTAAAAAAGTAAACAGGCAAACCAACAGGTTCTTTCACAAGAAACGGTCACTTTAATACAATAAAATCACCAGAGACTTAGCACTTTCGCCTTTTACAATCCAGGCATCATCAGAGTCAAATAAAAATTCACAACAGTCACATTAATAGGAAAAACAGACCCCCGGATTCACTAATTTTCCATGCAGGACTAGGCTAGTCCAGCACGGAAGTGGACGTTTAGGAGGAGGACAGCAGCACACCAAGCATATTAATGAAGGCGTGCTGCCTGACCTCCTAATCCTACATGGAGTGTGGACGAGTGCAGGGGGCGTGTCTGAGAGCAGAGCTCTCAGAATAAACATGCCCCTGCAAAGTAGAACAGCAGAAACTGCAAATAAATGAGTGAGACTGCTCATAGGTGTCCGCATATCCCCACCAACAGTCCCCCATGTGTACAACAGCAACAGGGCATAAAAATAAAAAGAAGTAACACCTGTATTTATCTCTAAAACTTCGCATACAGCTAACCATAGATGCATGGATGTGCCCATTTAGCTATGGTTAAAGCAGCTTAAAAGGCTGAAGAGGATAACAAGGAAGATATATGCAAATGAAACAGCACAGCAATAGTGTAGTGGTCAGAGCATCCACCATTTTCCATGTGAAATCTGTATACAGACATATATTTACATTTTATTGCTGTATAACCTACTAAATAACATTTAAATGTGAACTGGAGTACTGCATTAAATGCACATGTGAAGAGTCAGTACCATAATGAATAAGTCAGCAGTAAGCAGGCGTAAACACAGACAAGCAGTAGTAAGCATATGTAAGCACTAGTGAGCATGTGCAAGTGCGTGTGGGTGGGGTGAAGCACCGCCAACACAGATTAAGCAAAGGAGAAGCTAACTACCTGTAAGACACTGTGACTGGAAGTCAGCAGTGCTTACATCTGCACAAACCCGCTAACAACTGCTTGAAAGTGCCTTAGGCACACCATATCTAACGGCCAGTGTTCTGCCCAGCAACAAAACAAACAGCCTCCGCAAGTCCGGAACCCAGGACCATGCACACCATACACGAAATGATTTACCACTAAACCATGCCAGATATGCAGAAATTGTATGTTGTCAGAAACATAACCCCAGCCCAGTCATGCAACAGTACAGAGAATGTATACCTACAGCTAGATGGGCGTGTGTCTGCAAATATATCACTAACTAAACGGATACAACATATTTATAGATGTAGTCACACACATATATATATATATATATATATATATATATATATACATATATATAAATATCCAGAGATATACATATATAAATACAAATATATGAACAGATATACATGCAAATGCTGGCAACTACACATATATATGTCAACATCTATATGTCCACATATACACATCAAGTGACATATGTACGCAGATATATGTCTCTGTAGGTATATTCCAACATAGATATATATATATATATATATATATATATATATATATATATATATATATATATATACCCACAGAGGTATATATGGCCAGACATCCGTAGATACCAATGGTAGATGAACAGAAACATATATGTCCACATGCACCATCAATGGGTTTGAGAGGCTCCAAACAATACACGTCATGTACGAATTTGCATACTCCCCCGCCTAGCCAAATACGCCCACCCTGCAATACACTACCAAGCTCATAGTATTATACATCTGTCATTGAACTAGGGAATTAAATCAGCCCTCTGTTATGCGTCACATGTCGACATCACATACACCTCTCCCCCACCCACTAGGTGGGCCGAGCAGTGCAGGCCCATCCAACCCAGGCCATCCCCAACTCATACATGCATAACCCACAGTTCTGCTTCCCCCCCACCCACAGCACACACACAGCCACCATCCCTACCCTGGTTACCGACCCGTAGCTACCACACATCCACACCCCCCCCCTCGGGACCCATCCCGTATGATGATCCGACCAAAATATCCTAGGTGTGGCACGCACCGGTGACTATGCACATAGTCAGAGGTACCTATGTAACCCGCCTACAATTCCCCCACAGTACCTTAGGCATGCTGTAGCCCACAGCCCTCATTGTGGCCAGTAACAGCATAATCAGCACTCCCAGGTCCCCCCCCCTGCACACTATAGTCCAAGTGAGTTACCACGTAGGCATGGCAGATGTACAATCATCTGGCACAGTCAGTCAACAGTATAGGAAATGTATGTAAGTATGTACATTAATACCAGTAAACATGTGCACAGTGCTCAGTCACAGTATTCTGAGCAGTCTATGAGTACCAATGAACAGTGCCTGTTCACGCATACTGTGAGAACAGTAGTGTCGTATAGTACTGAAGAGAGAAATGGAAAATGGGCCACTGCGTGGGGGTGTGTTTCATCCACGAAGCGGGAGATGAGGCTGGTCTGGTGTGTGAGCAAACCACTGCATCTGAAAACCATGGCAGGATGCTACCAGTGGGAGAAATAGTGTAGTCCAGCAAAGTGTACTCATGACACAACAACAGGTCTGTCCCTGCTGGGATGCACCAGACGTTATGGGTCACAATAATGTTCCCACCAGTATTGGAGGTAGAAGAAGGGAAGGCTCGAATGTATGTGGACTAAACCGATGAAGAGCTTGCAGAAGGTTGCATCAAGACAGTAATATGGAGAAATACCGAGACGTGCAGAGAGGGAAATGTGTGGAGGTGTGGTATGGCAAGGCTAGCAACTGCAGAATGGATGGATGCTGAGTGCATGGAGCTTGGGGGCTGGGGAAAGGGAGCATGTGTATGACATTAATGTAGGAATATCTAACTTACGCAGAGCTGCAATAGTGTAGTGGGCAGAGCATCCACCTATCGCACACACATTCTTGGTTCGGGTCCCACTGCAGCACATTTCATTTCCTTTGTGAAATCCATATAGCATAATCATTTTGTTCTGATGAAGTCCACTGGACGTAGATGAAAGCGCTCAACATTTCTTTTTTAACAAATAAACGTGTTCATTTATTGAAGCTACCTCTTTTTATTAATTTGCACACTTGGTTTTGTAGTGTGGAATCAATGTATTACTACCAGAATATGGACTGTGACATTCTGCCTTACTGAAACAGTGTTCAAAAAAATTGTTTTTCCTGGTGGACTGTTTCAGTACTTGCACTTTTTTATATAATCATTTTGCTGTATAACCTACTAAATGACATATACACATGAACAGGAGTACAGAACTACACATAGCCCACTCACTATTCACAGGACATGAGATGACACACAGATATGTATACACTGACAACTTGTAATGGTGTATTTTACAATAATATATGCCATTACCGACAGCACATAGATCTCAACTTATGTAATCAGTGAGGAATGCAAGGCCCACACAGAAGAGTAAATGCAGACAGTGCGGATATATAATATACTATGCTGTCCAGGATAGGCCCATCAATTTGCACTACTGTGGCCAAAGGATTCGACATAAAGATAGGTAACAATAAACAATAACTGATGTAGGTCAGCAGCTGCCAGTTATACCCCGTAGTCAAGACCTAGGGGGACAATTATTACCTGTAATAATGTCTATGTATCTGTCACATGTATGGACCCTGACCAACAAATGTTATGGGCGTGCCAGCAGTATATTATGATAGGCCAATACTGAACAACCCCTAACCATATCACAGCAGGACAAAGCCAGCCATATATGTGGTGGACGGAGGCAGGAACACAGGGCCATACCCGTAATATTGCAGTTACACACCCTGCACATTGCTGGTGTTACAGGATTCGATGCAACATACTCTTATGCAGGAATAACACATCAGGAACAGAACTGGAAGTAGCCATGTACTGATAGCATGCAACAGACAGTTTGCCGGGGATATATCTAGGACAAGCCCTGTGTGGTGCACAGGCAAAAGCAAACAGACAATCCACTGGCCATCATGTGGATAGGCACACTGTTGAGAGCTATGCAGACAGACTGCATCCCATCCTAAACTACTATGTACACGCAAACACTGCAAGACCAGCACATAACACCACTCACTCTGTCTGTAGGTCTGGAACAACCTAAGAATGTGTAGTTGTCCTGTGTCTGCAAGCCCCACTGTAGTAGGTACCACAATCTGCCATCTGTAACACTGCTGCCAACATACAGGAAGGTTGTCCTCCATACTGGAAAGGAGAAGGTACAATGCCCACATGAGTAAGAATTTTATAGTACTGGGTTGCCATGACGATGGTTAACAGAATCACTACACAGCAGGCTGCACGCAGTCAGCAACTGTTGCACACTGATTGGTGCAGAGCCCATCACCTGATCATGTGCATCACCTACAAAAGCCATGCTGTAATCCATTCAAACCAACTCATTCGCTCTACTGGAGAGGGGGGGGGAGAGAGAGAGAGAAAGAGAGAGAGAGAAAATAAGAGAAAGGAAGAGGAAACTAACCAAACAAAACAGGATACTGAAAACATACGTACACCACGGAACTTACAGAGTGGGGAACACAGTACTACAGGCCACAACCAGGAAGGCTTCACATCCGTCCAAACACTACAAGGTATGTAAAACACAACTATATGTTATTTAATGTAGGATGTGGTATAGGTTAATAGGATATATGTTGTAGACTGTTTGATATGTGCCATCTGTAGTTGTCCCTGTAATGATGTCCCACTGAACAACTGCTCTGGACAATACTGTCTGTCCCTGTAAGCAGTGGGACATACCCGCCAACTGTGCAGATCAGCAATGAATGACAAAGATGTCAGCCATAATATCTGTGTATGTTACGTTAGTGTGGAGAATAGCTGTTGGTGGATGTACTGCCATCATGATAGACACGTGTGTCAGTGCACCGCACTTGCAGGACAGTCATGCGAATGTGTAATGTAGCATACACAAATGCCATAGGTGTGTAATAGGCATACCAGCAATCTCACACCATAGTTACCACCCTAATGTTAGGCTGTGTTCACATGTGGCACCTGTTTGTGTTGCAGCAAGGCAGAACAGTGCAGCTGTGAATGAAAGACGGTTACAGAATGCAGACCAGATGTCTGTATGCAATCCACATATCTGTGTGATACGGATTGTGACGTGTATGTGTACAGATGCAGTCATATAGACATAGGTATATCAACAATGTACAACATATATCTACACATATATGTACATAGATGTATATTCATACACATAAATATAGTGGCACTGACAATGGCATGCAGGTGCAATAGTCTGTAACAGGCCAGCAAAGATAAGTGTCCCCACAGGAAGCATGGCTACAAACACACAGCAGAAAGCATGGCACATACACATAGCACAAAGCCTGGTACAATACAACACATGTCTCAATGGTAGGTAAGCAGATGACATAACAATTGCAGTCTGTGAATGTGTTGGTGTAGCTGATATGGTGGGGGGAGACATACATGTGTATTAAGAACTATAGTAACCCTGCTGTATGGGTGGCTCATACCTTTCCATCTTTATGTCTTCCAGGAATCATATCGCATTGTTGCCTTCTCGCGTACAGTGCTGCAGAAATGGCTATCATCATCGACCACCTGGTACAGCACTACATACTTCTTTTTGGCCGGACAGCGCATGACCAGCAGGAAAGGACCGCCGTGTGGAATGAGCTAGTCCACAGGGTCAATGATGTCGGACTGCAGAACCACAGTTATGAGCAGGTCCGGCATCACTGCACCGACCTGCTTCGCCATGTACATCGGTGTGCAGCTTCTGTGAGGGGGGACCACCTTGCAATGGGGGGCAACCAGCCCATCCACCCCTCACCCTTGTGAAGGAGCTTCTCAGCAGCCTAGTGGCACCTGTCTACCCGCAACACTAACAACTGGCAGGGCACATCCTGGAGGTGGGTGCCAATGATGCACCAGCTGAGCAGCATGCAGGTAAGGCCCCAGGGCATATCAGTACACCACTCATATGTATGCATCTGCAGCTGTACAGGTACATCATGCAGAACTGAGATGTCATATACTTTGTCTGCTGCTGTGTAGTAGTAATAAACAATTGTGTGGAAGCTGTAATATTGTGTAATTCTACTGTTGATGTAACTTAATGCTGCACTCACCTGTTATGAATGGCACAGCTGTGGCCACTGACATCAGCTTTCTCGCACTCCTATGTAGGTCACTCCAGGTTACAGCCACAGCAGCAGCCCATAGCCGGTGAGTATGGTTCGTGTTCATGCATGATGATTAACTGGACATGTAATAGCTATGGCCTATCCCCCATGCACACGTCTAACACACCTACCCATACTGCATGCTGTACATGTTCACGTTTTGTTCCTGAGAAATGCACTGCATCACAGTAGAGACCATGCTGGGGGTATCGGAAGGGTACTACAGACACATGCAAGATAACTAATATCCTGTCAATGTGCAATGTGTCCACAGGGATGTGACATGTGGCAGGACACATGGCCTACAGTAGGAACATGTGTGACTCAACACCACCATGGCTGCAGCTGCACACAAGCAGGTTAAGTAAACATTGCAGACATAACCCTGACCCCACAGCACTCATCACAGCAGTGTGTGCAGTCCAAGAGATGTGCATATGAGTAGACCTTGCAACCATGCAGAGGTCTGGGACATTTGTAGGGCACCCCTCATAGCCATGGTAAGGTCTACTGGTTGTCAGTGTAATAGTCATGTACTGGTCACACATGCACTGCTGATGTTGTGATCTGTATTGCAGACATCAGGCATCCACAACTGATAGCTGTTCACATATAATCTCAGGCATGTGTTGCTACAACAAACAGGGGCTGTGAGTAGTGGAGCTGACATAACTGACACAGTACTACAGATGCATCAGTGGTGTCTACACCTGCAAGGTATGGTGCACAGTACTAGGCAGGGTGTGGAACAGGCCACAGTAACACATTGTACATGGGTGCAGTGTTAACACAGGGAGGGGCCATCACCTACCAACAAACCCATGCCTCACACACATGTATACTGCGCTAGCATGATGCCACTATAGTTGCACTGCATGCTGTTGAGCTCCATGTGTAATGCCTGTTGACAGAAGGCTAATGGGAGGACTGTGTGTACAAATGTTGTGCAACTCCACATGTAGGAGTGTGGGGTGTGTGTGTGACCCGGTTGTGTTCGAAGGTGCAATCTAGTGGAGTGTGGATGATGCATGTCAGATGTGTGTGTGTGTCCATTTATGCACAGGCGATAGTGGGATTGACCACATGGCGGTACTTTGCCTTGGGATTGTGCCGTACATGGAGTGAGACATAGGACACCAGGACAACCTGTCAGGTATGTGAACACAGGACAGCTGATAGCATAACAAGGGCTGCAGCATGGAGCATGCATTGGGAGGTGCAGGACATACCAGGTATACACATCATATTGCCAGCAGCAGATAGGTAACCGGATACCCACATATGCAGCACTACAAATGCAATGGGGAATCACTACAACACATCAGTGATTGTATCCAGGTAGTACTGTTGTCTGCATGATGGGTCGCTTGTGCAGCAGATGTGGCATGGACTGAGCAAGACTGTAGTATGAAGCTCTGGTGTGTGACATATGTAGTGAATGTAGCAGCCCCAACCTTACAGGGGCCTAGTACACCATTACTGCCCATACACAGGGTAATACAGGGTGACAGCTGTGTACATGTGCAACCTACTCCACCCAGGTCAGGGAGGCAATGGAGTAACAGGTCAGGCGTGGTAACCACATGTGTAGGCATGGGGAGGGATGATATGTTAATGGGATGTAGTGATGCATGTGTATTAGCAAGTGCCATGCAGGAAGGGGAACATATGTAACTGACTGTGGGACTGTCTGCAAACACAGGGAAGGTGAGGATGTAAGGTGGCTGTCAGTGTGAGTGTGTGTACTGTTATGCACTGCTGTACAGGTCTTAACATGTGTATTTGTTTCCCTCACAGGTGGCGAGGTGGGTTAGGGTCCCTCCTGCTCGCATACTGAGGTAGGTGTCCCTACAGACACTGATGATGATGAAGGTACAGCTGAGGCATGGGTGGGGTTGTCAGAGGCCGACACTGCACCATGTGTCATCACCCTCCTAGCCACCCCAAGCCTGCACACAGTTACAGGGCCCCTACAAACCCCATCACATGTGGCCATAGCAGAGGGACAGTTGACACTTGGTGGCAATGGCCAGGAAAGTGTGGTGTCCATGCCAACTGTGTCAGGTCACAGTCAGCACAGCCGGATGTCCGGAAGGCCACCGCATTGGTAGATGCACAGTGGTACTCGTGAGAGGACCGCAGGTCATCCTGCCCCTGGCAGAGGTGCCACAACTAGTACCACCAGGAGCATGTTTTGGGCTGTAATGGAGGCACAGGCACATATGGAAATGCATTCCAGACAGGTCCTGAGGCTGCAGAGGTCTGCTTTCACAGCTGTAAGAGTCAACCTCCATGAAATCGCTGTTGCCTTCCGTGAATATACTGAGATCATGGATAGATGGTGGGGTGAGATGGTTGGCCTCCTCGACCATGGTATGTCTGTGCTAGAACATGTGGTGGGAGTGGTGCGACATCCATGTGGATGTAGGCCAAAGACACCAGCAGCTGGCAGTCAACGTGGACATGCCAGGATACACAGCTGCTCCCGCAGTGGCAGTACCAGCCCCAGCACACCACAGGGGCTACTGTCTACACCACACCACAGCAGGCCATGTACACATGGCCCTGGCCATGCAGGACATGGTTCCAGTGGACATATGTCATCATCAGGGGAGAGTAGCACCTCAAGGTCTGTACCTGCACTTGCCCATGGAACCCCTGGCAGGCACAGTCAGCATGTCCATGGCTGGAGGCACTGAACTGCACACCCTGCCAGGTATGGTCTGCAGCTGTCCAACATTACCTGTGTGGGGCAGCCACATGGCGGAACTGTGTGCATGCATACCCACACACTATGCAACCACACCTAGGGCATCCCCATACTGGCACACACCACATCACCATGCCCCAATCAAGGAACCACACACCTCACCCACACACATGGTGACACATGTTTGGATCACCCTCGGCCACTAGCACACCTGCAACACACCCTGTGCATATGATGATACCTGTGCCACATCCCTGTCATCCATAACATCGATGCAGAGACAGGCTAACATGGTTCTGATGCACACGATGATTGTAATGGGATGCTGCAATGTACCACAGTGTAGAATGTAGTCAGCGGTAATGTGTACTGCATACATGTCAGGTAGTGTAGCCATGCAGCTAGGATGACAGTCACACACCCTGTGCATATGATGATACCTGTGCCACATCCCTGCCATCCATAACATCAATGCAGGGACAGGCTAACATGGTTCTGATGCACACGGTGACTGTGATAAAGTGCCGCAATGTACTGCAGTGTAGAATGTAGTCAGGGGTAATGTGTACTGCATACATGTCAGGTAGTGTAGCCATGCAGCTAGGATGAGTCACACACCCTGTGCATATGATGATACCTGTTCCACATCCCTGCCATCCCTAACATCAATGCAGGGACAGGCTAACATGGTTCTGATGCACACGGTGACTGTGATAAAGTGCCACAATGTATTGCAGTGTAGAATGTAGTCGGGTTAATGTGTACTGCATTCATGTCAGGTAGTGTAGCCATGCAGCTAGGATGACAGTCACACACCCTGTGCATATGATGATACCTGTGCCACATCCCTGCCATCCCTAACATCGATGCAGGGACAGGCTAACATGGTTGTGATGCACACGGTGACTGTGATAGAGTGCTGCAATGTACTGCGGTGTAGAATGTAGTCAAGAGTAATGTGTACTGCATACACACCAGGTAGTGTAGCCATGCAGCTAGGATGACAGTCACACACCCTGTGCATATGATACCTGTGCCAAATCCCTGCCATCTCTAACATCGATGCAGGGACAGGGTAACATGGTTCTGATGCACACGGTGACTGTGATAGAGTGCCACAATGTACTGCAGTGTAGAATGTAGTCAGGGGTAATATGTACTGCATACATGTCAGGTAGCATAGCCATGCAGCTAGGATGCATCCAAGCTGTTGGTAACACCAATTAATATCCCCATACTGTCATCTATTTGTGCTGTAGGTATACATGTGTCAGCAGGAGGATGGTCCGCAGTCATATTCCACAGGGGTATGTCAGTGTGGTGACACCATGGCCATGACATATGTGGTGTACAGTTGCACACATGCCACAGTTATGTATAACAGCTATTGGCTGTGCAAACATGACTGGTGGCCTGCTGATACAGGTATGATCTGCACCTTATTGTCAACCCATCCACATATACACACATTCTGACTTGGTGACACTGTGTCTAGACCCCAACCCGGGTATGTAGTGCTACTACACTGTGTGGCTGTCATTGCACACATGACACCATCTGTAGGGTGAGGTGTGTACCAGGTCACGTGCTACATGCAGACCATCCACAGACACACACAATATGGTAATGGGGGATGTAATGTTTGTATATGCTGAATACATAGTGTGTCATACCATTATATACACATTGACCAACACATAACAGGTAGACACACATCTTAGAGACCTGGTTGCATAGTTGATAACTAGTCCATATGTCCAATGTGTTACAGGTAGACTGCACACAGCACATGTGTAACTGGGCCGTATCCTGTTTTCTGTTACCTGTATGGGTGATGGTGACATTGGCCACCTGAGAGTGGTATGTGGGCCATACACCAGGTGTACCATGGTGTAAAGACAGTGTACACAGCACCCACATACCCCACTGGGTATTGTACACACTAGAACCCATCTAGATACTCTGACATACCCACTAACACATAGTTGTCACAACGCAAAAACAACCCATTGCATATCACAACAGTGGTACCACAGGGATATGCATGTGATGCACATGCCACAGGCATAGTAGGGTGTTGCATTGTGTTGCCACACCTATGGGCGGCAACAACTATATCCGTACTACTGTGTGGCAATGTGTATTGTAAAAGGAGTATGTGGACTCGGATGGTGTACCCTACAGATATGCACACATGCACATATACACACACATGGCAGACCTCAATGGGATTCCCATGCCTACCGACACATTGGCACAACACTATTATGCTGGTACTGCAAGGCACATGTAGCTGTTAGAGAGTGGAGTGTAACAGGCTACATGTTACGTTAATGGGGTTGAGAGACACCACAAACTATATGGGTCATACGAATGGTATCCCCCCCCAGCCAAAAGCCAAACACGTCCGCCCTGCAATACACTACCAAGTGTTGGCGAACCCATAACCAGGGCCAGTGGCAACATGGGCACATAATGTTACCTCATACCTGTATGATGTCAGGCTGTTATTGGTAACATATCATGCGGTACATTCTGGCTCCCATGGGGAATGTATTATGTGTATGCCATCAACATTACCAGGCTTCAGATACACAGATATGCAGATACAGGTATACATATACATGATTTTATATATATGTACATATACATGTGACTACACATACACACGCAGTTATATGTACAGTACAAAACATAAGCGGTAGGTGCACACAATATGGAACAGCCACTATGCCTACAATTGACCCCTGAACGACTGAACACTGTATGTGCCATCCATACAAATGACAATTGTTGCCTGTAACATACACCCACAGAGAGGTCATAGGCGAAACAACACCCACAGGTATGCTGACATGGTAACCCGTCATCGCGTACTATTACAGTTCTGCATGCCATGCCATATAGCTGTTCAGACACTGACAACTATATCAATGGAGTGATGCTACAGTGGACCACTTACACTCATACAGTAGATTGGAAAGGTTCACAGCTGTTGCTGTCCGGGCCAAGCCATACACATTGTACAATAGACCAGATACACTGGGCCACAGGATACCTAACAATCAACAGTATGTACTCCGGGTGTGTAGTTCAGCAGTCTCTATCTACACACTGTACAGACACAGTAGGTAGTATGGACATCTTATGACCACATGGGTTGTAACTGCTACATAACTTGGCATAACTGACACCATCATGTGCACACCAACACACAGTACAGTTTGTATGGCAGGGGGCAGTAGTCCTGCAGTATGCAGATCCATGATAGTAATGTGTATATAGGTGAAGTATGTGGCACTGTACATCCAGATACCTTAAGGCAGCTCAGCCCTGATAACCCCACATTTTGTAGCAGCCTAGGTCTTTTCAGGTGCTCCCCCATGGACTCAATTATACAGGGCCATATACTACTGTTATATACACTGGGCTCTGCAGTGCATGAGGGCACACATGTATTGTGTAGGTGGTGCCCACACATATATGGCCCCAGCCCCACCATATGTGTGGGGGTTACAACAGCAGTGGACTGTTGGCAGACATGGCAGTGTGTTATACTACCATCCCACTATGGATCAACCAACAACAACATGACATGTGTGCACAGCTTGGTATGTAGGTGATGGACAGAGGCTGGAATACAGGCACATATGTGGACAACTATTACCATACACTATGCAAGATGCAGGTGTTACAGGATAGTCCGTAACATACCCTTAGTCAGGGAACTGCTGGTATGGACAGCCATGGATGTAGCCATGTACTAGTAACACGCAACACACACACTGCCAGTGTATTATCTGACACAAGACCTGTGTGGTGGACAGACAAGATGTGATGGGCACAGCTCTGGCTGGCATGAGGGTAGGCCCACAGTTGTGTGCTATGCAGATGGACTGCATTCCATGGCAAACCAGTATGTACACCCACACCCTGTAACACCAGTACTGTACAATGCATAACACAACTCCACTCACAGTCTGTCTGTACATCCTGATCTTCTGACAAATATGTGGCTGCCCTGAGTGTGCTGCTTCTCCTGTATGGGGTATTGTTACATGCTGTCAGTAACACTGCTGCCCACACATGGGGCGGATGCCCATCACACAGGAGATGTAATGGGACCACGCACATACGATGTGGGGATCAATGGTGGGTGGCTGCCATGACAGTGTTAAATGGGTGTAGTACACATGTGTATTCATATATCTGGCTATCTGGATATGTAAATGTACATAAATTCCCACCATAGATCCTGGACATGAAGTGTAGGCCACCCCAGCCCGTATGTTCCCAATATCGTAATTGCAAGGGATGTCAGGTCTCTCTAGCAGGTATACTAGTACGCTATTGCTACTGTCATTGGGATTGTCTTCACAGACATGGTGTGTGTGGCAGGTCATATCTGCTCATAACATGTGTGCCATTGGTTACTGAACAGCATCCAAAGGACATCAGTGTACAATACTGCTGCTAGCATGTAATGCCACTGTGGACTGCAGCAGAGATATTGGCCAGTATATGTGGGGGTCTGACACAGTCTGTACATTCCAGAGGTATACACATATGCCCTTAGTGCTACACATGTGTACCATGCCTCACAATATGGATGTGAATGGCCATATTGTGATGACAGGTATATAATGTCGACCATAGGTCATGCATTCACACACCCCTGCCTGGCCTGTAACAGTATGACCGCTGGTACAAGGGTGCCATGGCCGCATACTACACAATAGGTATTGACATACATCTGCACTGAATTTCACTGCCATGTCTGACATACATGACTGTTAGGGGAGTCCCAGCAGTGGGATATCTGGATAGTATCTGCACATGACATCCCACTGGGTAGCTACACTCAGCTGCTAGGCATGTCACAATGCACTGTGCAGGCTGTAGGCAGACTGGCTCAACACTGGCCTACACCTCCCAAGGGGGAATGCACATGTACCGAGATATACACCAGGCTCCACAGGTATGTCACAGCACAGGGTAGGATAGCTAGCATGGTATGACAGTATATGGACTATGTGTTCGACACCATTCTCATATGTGCCACTCACAGACTTCCCTACATATACTGGCCTGCTACACAGTTTGGTCTGGTGGGTGTCTGCGGTATGAGACATGTGTATCTATGGCCTTACAAACATGTATGCCAATACAGTACCATACAGTAGGGCAGCATGTAACATCTGCAAGTAGGGGAACTAGAACAATGTCATCTACCACAGTCTGTACACAGGCTAAGGTACATATCAACACTACACACACTGTCGACAATCACCATAGGTACACAGACCTCAGTACTGTATGAACATCCTCATAATGTGCAGGTAATGTAATGTAACCCCTATTGTACATAACATGTGTAGCAGTCAGATATATCTGTGGCTTGTTCTCAGATATGATGCCACAAAGTATGGTGTACAGCACATATGCACCACTTCATGCATGGCATATGTACAAAGGTTGACAGAGGTATGGCTGGGAGTACATACACAGGACCAATACTGATATGCTGTTGTAATGACCACATACATTTACTTTGTTACAGGGTTGTTGGAACATATGTTCTTTGAGGGATATGATATCTGTGACTACCACAGCTTTCTCCATCTACTGACTGCAATCCTTACACTACCTTCAGCAGTCGACAGCTAGATGCTAAGTGGGTGGCACATGCAGCCATGGACACAACACTGCCCAGGCTCCAGATGACCCTGCAGATGGTGATTCCCCATCAACATGGAGCTGACATGGCAGGTATTGAGACATGTACATCAGCCATATCCACACAAACATTGTGAAAGCAACATTACTCCAAATGCGGTATAGCGGCACCTACAAGCTGTAGTCAGGTCAGGCACATCAACCTCCCATTTGATGCACTGTTTCCACAGTGTATGTTGTTAGAGGTATACCGTAATCCATCTGGGATGCTGTTTGGCACACACCAGATCTAGTTCCTGCTCATAGTGGGTGACAAGGGTAAACACCATCATGATGTTCCTGGGTATTGGAGTATGTTTCCATACAACTGGTGATGGGGATGTTACCACAGCTGTTTCACATGCAATCAGCTGAGGGAGGGCTGCGATTTGTGCAGAGACCATCAGCTGATCATGAGCATTACCTACATTACACATGCCGCTGCCTAAGCAAGGCAGGTGTAGGTCTCCACATCCACCTGAGAGGGGGTGGGGGATGCAGTCAGAGACTAATACATGTCAGGGAGGGGAGGGAGGGTAGAACTGAGGCATGGTTGTGTCACACACTTTGCAGCACAGGGTATCAAACCCCTGAAGACTATGTAGTGCTAGCACAGGCTGCTGCAATTATTGGATGCGCCACATGGGTTACCTGTTGCGGAGCACTAAGAACATATATGTGATGGGGAGTGACATTTGCAACAGGGATACAGTAGCTGTATGGTAGGTAACATACACGTGCCTGTTGGCATGAACAGGTGACAGCATCAACACAGTCGCACTCTCACAAGGACACACACACATTGACACACGTGGCAGGGCCAGGTGTACAACTCATCGGTTGTGGGATTGCCACATCACATCACTGTGCAAGTATCCCATGCACCACACAGGTCATACGGGGGCTGTACGGGTGAAGGGTATGGGAAAGTGTCTGACATCAGACAGCATGCTGCAGTATGCCCATGGGGGTTGTAGGGAGTGTGTATGTGAACATCTGCAGCATGCAACTCACACACAAATACACAGGGTGCCACTACTGACATGCATGTGTGCATGTTTGCACAGGTGTGTGGTGTTCCACTGCACCAGATGGCTGTCCATGGCTAGACGATGGGTGTACCTTGGCATCAGGCCACATGATGATGGTCTGCATTGTGGCTCAGGGATGTAGTGTCTGCATTTGCTCACACAGGTGGGTATTGTATTCCCCATCCAGTCACCTGGGTGACTATTGTATGTGGGCATTGCTGTGCATCGCTTGCCATGTCTGTGTTCCTTCATCCATGACATGGACTGTGTCTGGGATGTGCACATCTCCCACATGCATGTACAGTGGCATGTGGAACTGTACCTGGGGTGTCCGGCCCATGTTGTGAACACAGATTATCATCAGATGTGCCAGTTCTGCCCACCTGTGGTGGGGGCTGGTAATGGCCAGCAGCTTTACCCTGCACTTACATGGTGTGCATGCTATCAGCATTCCTTGGTGTAAGTGGCATCTGTCCATACGGGCATGTTGCCAGGCATGGTATGTCCGTTGTGGGTCACATGTGATGGTACCACAGCTGGTGCAGTTGTCCACTGGAGAACATGGGGGAGGTGCACTGTCTGCACGTATGTGCATATTGGACAGATGGACTGGGTGTCATACCCTCTGTGGCCCACCGCTGTCACTCCATAGTTACTATCGATGGCCAATGTGCAGTGTACTACTCACATATTGGCTGTTACCTAGGCATGTGTGTGTTTGACACATGGGGTGAAAGTGTGCTCTGAGTAATACTGGGGTTGCTAACTGTGATTGTCTGGCCTTGATGTCACATGTCTCGGTATGGCTCTGCACCCCAGCCTCTCAGCCATATCACATGTGTTATCCCTGTACAGTGTATACCAAGTCCTGTGCACGAGGGGATGCACGGTCCAAACCAAATAAACAGCTCCAAATAGACCAGCAAGGCAGCACAGAGTTCAATATATTTATTTAATATTGATAAATATGACAAACTAGTTTCGGCCAACAGCCTTCTTCAGTGTAATACAATATCATCAAGTTCATTTACATCATCCTTTAAATACATATCAGGAGCCAATCAAATAGATGAGCTCATGAATACTAATAAGTTTGGAAAAATGCTTGCAAGACAGGTTTGAGGGCACTTGAAATAAATCATATGGTAATACAATAATGGTGAGTGTATACACTCAATTGTGGTCCATCCATCACAGGAAAAATAACCACCAGGTAAAATAAGGCCAAACACATTCTAAATGTTTAAACATGTCAATAAAACAATATTAATACATGTTATTGGTTTTAATAATCCCATATGAGTGTACCACTATCACAAGCCATTCAACGATTCTTAGTTAGAGGAGCAAAAAGTCAAAAAATCCATGCTATCTATTGGACATGCCATGTCATAATAGAGCATGTATTGAACAAATGAGGTAGTATATATGTGTGTATAAAAATATATATATGTATGTATACATAGAGAGGTTGATAGTAGGCGACATCAGTCATAATCATAGCATACATGGTAGATCAACAGTAATATTGACACCAGCCTAAACATAAGTGCTTTCACCCGGTTCAACAGAAACATTGCAACTATTCTATATCCGTCCAGGACACAATAATTGACCACCCAATGAATACAAAATACCAAAAATATACTTAATATGTTCCAACATCTCCCTCTAACAATAAATTTATAATTAAATCCGAATAATGTTCCCATATTGTATAGAGCACCAATACTAACATCAACAGCCTAAACATAAAGGCATACACCTTTCTTTCAAAAGTAATGATTGCTGTTATATCTCTAATACCTAGATAGAAATGGCACCACTTGCAAGCCGAAAAGGAAAAAGGTGAAACGAGAAAACTATACTATTTTATTTAGTTTCAACTTACATAATGCTAACAAGCATAATTGCTCAGTCACCTTACTAGCAAGTTAGGTACCTTTCCTTTGTGCTCTCACAATAGGGAAAAATTTTTTGCTAAACATGGCCATAGCCCATATCAGACATAATATCAGATAGGAGTCCATGTGACTAAGTATGTTAACCCTGTTCAATATTAAGCCAGGATATTTAAACATTCATAATATTAAGGACACATGAATAAGAAACAAATAAAATTCCCCACTTAGTGTCCTATTATTGAATGGACTAATGCTGATTCAATATATTCTTTACAAATGATCATTTAGTCCCGGGTGAAATAAAGCCCCCAATGTGATAATCCAATGTTTCTCTTTCCGATCCAACAACCCATGCCACCCTTGTTTATTTGTTCTGTCTCCAGAAATACGGTCAATGACCATGAAGGTGAATCTCGCTTGAGAATGTTTAAGTGTGTGTTGGTATAGGGCACTCGACTCCTTGTGGTTTTTGATATCACTACGATGTTCGTTCATTCTTAATCTTAAGGCTCTGGAAGTTTGTCCAACATAGAATCCCCCACAGTAACAAGATGCCAGATACACCACCCAGTCGCTACTACAGTTTCCAAAGATCTTAATATCAAAAACTTTGCTGGTATTACGACTGGTAAATGCCTTGGATTTTAACATGTATTGACAGGACCCACAGTGGCCACAGGGGAATGACCCAATAAGTTCATCACCATAAAGTGTCAGTTGTTTGTGAGTAGTTCCCCCACTCGCCATATGTTTAAAGTGTGAAAAATAGGAACCTAAGGTCTTACCACGCTTATATGAGAAAAGACAACGGGTCCCAAAACACCTGCAGTTTATCATTGGCCAATAAAATGTTCCAATGTTTATTAATGATGTTTCTAATCATATTAATATTTCTGCTGTAAGTGGTGATGAACCTGACACATGTATGGGAGGATTGATTTTTATTTTTATTTTTGTCCTGATATTGCAATAAGTCGTCCCTCACAAGACGATTGGCTCTATTCTGAGCAGATACGACATCAAATTCATCATATCCCCTATTAATAAACCTCTGACTGAGATCCCTACTAGCCAATTGATATTCCTCCATGTTGGAACTGAGACGTTTGATACGTATAAACTGGGATATTGGAATACTCCTGATTGTGTGACGGGGATGTAAACTTGACGCATGTAACAAGGTGTTATACTGCGGATACTTGCGGAAAACCCTCGTAGACAGAGTATTGTCTGGGTTCCTATATACTGTGACATCCAAAAAGTTGATAGAATTTTTATCGGATGTCACAGAAAATTCAATTCCCCAGACATTATCATTTAGATATTCAACAAATTCTTGCAAGTATCCTGCATCAGCCCGCCACACCAACCAGCAGTCGTCCAGATAACGTCTCCACATATCCATTTCCACCTGAAAAATGTTATGTGATGTATCATAGATCATAAATTCCTCAACATAGGCCATGAAAAGGTCAGCATATATGGGGGCAAAGGATGCCCCCATAGCTGTTCCTTGAAGCTGCCAATAACATTGGCCCTGGAAGTACAGGACATTCTTATTCAACACATGCTCGGACATACAAATCAAAAGGGTGTTAAATCCGGTGAATAAAGATTTACCCTTTCCAACCAATATTGTAAGGATTGGAGACCCCAATGGGGTATACTTGTATATAGTGATTTTACATCCAAGGTACATAAGTACCACTCAGGTTCCAATTGGGTTTCCCTAATTAACTGTAGAAACTGTGTGGTATCCTGCAATCTAGATCTAATGTGTCCCAACAAGGGTTTAAGATATTTAGTAAGGAAGGCTGAAAGGGGTTCAGTCAGAGAGCCTATTCCCGATACTATGGGTCTACCCGGTGGTTTTTCCAAGGACTTATGAATTTTGGGTAAAAGATATAGTATCTGTTTGGATGGTTCCGACACTTTAAGTGAATCCAAGCACTTCTTGTTGATGATGCCTTCCTCAAAGGCCAACTGCAAAAGGCATCAATCTCATCTTTAAATACTGGTGTGGGATCTATAGACATGTACATATAGCACTTGACATCTGACAATTGAGTTAGCCCTTCATGAATATAATCCGCAGTGTTCCAAACCACAACTGCACCTCCCTTATCAGCAGGGACAATAACTATTTCCTTATTGTCACACAACGTATTCAAAGCTATCCTGTCATCATCCGATAGATTACTAGCCAGCATAATGTGTCCCATATTTTGGAAATGAATATCCCTCAAAATGGAGTCCATGAAAATAGATACGTGTTTGCTCATAGGGGGTTGAAAAGAAGACTTGCCAAAACGGAAGTCCTCAGATGGTTCTGACCTGTTATCCTCAAAAAACAGCCTCAGATTTAACATCCTACAAAAATCATGTAAATCCTGTACTATGTGATATTCTTGACTAAAGAAAGAAGGAATAAAGTTCAAACCCTTATTCAACAGTGCAACCTGCTCATCCGTTAACATAGTCTTAGATAAATTCAACACATTCTGGGTAATTCCAGATGAATTTCCTATTTCAGGAAGTTGTCCAAAAGGCCTTGAAGGGAAACCGGAGTGACCACTCTTTCTGTGCTTTCTGCCACCCCGATGTCCCTTACCCCTTCTAAAGGGGAAGTTTTGTTAGTTCTCTTCCTATTAGGTGAAGCCCTCTCACCTGGACCCTCAAAATCCGTAAGGGAGGATTCATCACCAGATGTACTATATGAACTATCCCCCTTATTTTTAAGAATTGATCGTGGTCTTTTTTTGGTGCGACTGGGCCCTGTTTTAGCCTGATTGTTATCCGCAAATCTGACCGATCTGCTTAAGTCAAATGGTTTGCCCCGTTGATAATCAGAAAAATCACGGTGAAATTTCTTAATTTTTCGTTCCTTTAAGATTTTTTCGTGCTCCATCAGTTCTAAGGATAATTTTTTAATATTGTCCTGATATTTAGTAGAAGATTCAAACTTTTGAGCCTCTGAACATATATTTTTTACTTCTAGTATATTAGAATCTACTGTCCTTTCATAATATTGTAACAGTATGTTCACAAATGTCATGGATCCTGTCTGAAGTGCCTCCTGCCAATCATGGTTAAGTTTGTCATCTGGCTTCCCAACTAGAGGTTGAGTTCGTATACGTAGACCTCTGGGAGCCATATTCTGGGCCGAATATGCTTTGAATAACTTAAGATGCCAAATGTTTGATCTCAGTGTCTTAAATGCTTTTGTGATTGTGTGAAAAAACATATCACAATCAACCACAGATGTCTGAGCCAAACTACCTGGATCATTGCTTGGCAATCGATCAATGCCAAATACTGCTATATCTTGCCGATCAGCACATAATCCAGAAAGAATGGTGTTTAGATCCATGTTGTAAACAATGTTGAAGAATATTACTGGTATAAACTGATGGAACACCAAAAATATAATTAAGGATCAAATATATAATATGATGATTATGAAACCCAGTAACATCAAAATGAATAGAAAATTATCCACCAATCTCTGATGAAAAGACACAGGGGTGGCAGAAAGCACAAATAAAAGTTGAAAAGAGAGGTCAATGTCAGATATTCCCTAAGATAGGTAAAGATCCATTTATAGGATAAAAAATTGAAAAATTGAGGCTGTGTGATATAACACTGGTGACTTATATATAAAACAAGGTAAACCAACCAGAATTGATTGGTTTGTATATTCAATATTAAAGTCAGTGTCCAGTAGATCATCAAAATCTGCCCCAATAGGCCAACCTACCAACTACAGGTCATAACCATAATCCAATATAAAAATCAAATATTGTGAACCCTCACTGTGAGAGATGCTGAACTAACGATAAGTCAAAAATTGTATTTATTTATTGTGGTCCTGTACTTTCAAGACCCTAGAATATTTAGTCAAATGTATAAACTAGATAGTCAAAAATACAACAAACAGTAAAGCAGCAAGCCAATATAGGGCTGATAAAAAACTTTCGAAATGATAAACCGATATTATTTTTCTCAAATATTATGCTGCTGATATCACAACCAAATCATTCCAGTAATTATTGAATACTCAATTAAGGTATATAATAATGCCTGTACCAAGTATATGGCCAGCGAACACACACACCACAAAACAAAAAATGTCAAAGTTCCATTTTTTAATAGTGCTCAGGGGACCGAGCAGTGGTTCATTTCAAAAAGGGAATGAGAGCTGACAATTGGTAATTATTAACAGTTGTAACAATTGAATAAATTATTACAATGATATAGCTGGTATTTCCATCTGTATCTTGTATTCCCAACACAAGAGTTATAATTTCCAATATTTAAAATAGGAACTATTATACTATATCATAACCATTCTATCCAGCTGATAACCAAATATTCAAGGACTACAATAACATCTTTATCCATTTAGGTACTCATTATAGGATATATGTAACTTTCATGCACAAGCTGTTTGCTGGTAACAGCAGAGGTTCCTTTCGAAAGGAAACAAAATCTGGCACTTGGTAATTACTAACAACAATGACTACTGTATAAAGATTACAATAGTGTATCTTGTATTTCCATTCATATCTTGTATGCCCAAACACATATGTTATAGTTCGAAATTATTGAAAATTGGACTATAGTGATATATCACAACCATTCCTATCCTACTAATAAACAAATGTTGAAGGGCCACTCTGATATCTCCCTTCAGAAATAGTCAATATAGATTCTGTTCATAGACTATATACTGATAACAGTATAGAAAAAGGAAGGTTGTGTATTCAATACAGTAAACAAACTGTTGTAGATATATATCTCCAGTGCCTTAGGCTTTTATGCCTAAACATGTAGTTTCAAGTTATTAAAAATTAGGCTATAATGGTATCACAACCATTCCTGTCCTGTTGATAGACAAATATTAAGGAACCACTCTGGTGTCTTCCTTCCAAAGATAGTTATTAGGGGTTCTATTCATGAACTGTGTACTAATAGCAGTATAGAAAAAAAGAGGGTTATGTATTCAATACAGTAAAACAAACTGTTTTATATATATATATCTCTCCAATACCTTGGGCTTTAGTACCTAAACATATAGTATATACCACATGAACATAAAACCCCTAGGTATATTGTTTAATGTCCAACAGAATGTATTATCAAATGTAGTCCCGAATTGAAATGGTTAGTATATAGTGCCTCCCTTAACCAAAATAACAGTTATGGTATCCAACTCACTATAATTCAACACATTCCATCAAGTAACTAATCATATCAGAATCCTTAAGTGAGAGATCTTAGTACAAGTTATCCCCACATTTATGGTTTAAATAAATGTTAAAATTATTGTTCCCCTACTCCGTGTCTTATTCCTACAGGCCGCCACTTAATATTATCTTCCAATAAAGAGTTCCTGTATAGGATTGTGCCAAAGAGATATTAAACTGTTATAGGATATTGATAGGCCCAACATATATCACAAACCAGTTTGATAATTATCGACCTGGTGTACCCAAATATAACAAATATTTTTGAGCACATAGCCCATAGACATAGGCCTCCAGTACCGGACACAGTCGCAAATAAAATGATCCCCCAATACAGGTTCAGTACATCCAAATATGTTCATCTATCAACAAAAGTATATAGCCCATATCACAACACAGGGTTTCGACACCGTTTCATGTCCTGCATGTATGCGGTATCCATTTATACTACAACCGCATTTCACCAAAGTAAAGCCGTTCCTATAACAGTATAGACAAAATGCATAAGCACCATAGAATATTAATTGTGAATTAAATAATAGTTGAATGTGTCCCTAAATTACAATAATCCTATAGCCCGCTACCAGAGAAAAAATATATATATATTGCTTTTAAGCCCTATATAATTGGCTATGCATTGTTCAGCCAAATGTTACTCATAAACAGGCAAGAATTTCACTAGACACTGTGATATACACAAAAATATTCCTAATACATTTGTCCCTGATGATTATATATATCAGAATTCCATATATAAAGAAAGCACGGCCTCCAAACGATCTCTCAATGACCGTCACTATCTATATGCAGAGTTTTCCGATCCCAAATCACTGTATCGTGGTAATCCCCAAGATGTTAAATGCACATAAATTTACTGCCAAACCCTATATTGTTGTTACACACTCCATACACAATCATATATAGATAATAAATGACAGGCATCGTAACCAAACCATATATTAAGCACAAAATTAGTCCACAATATAATTGTCCCTTCAAGTTGTGCAAAACGCCAAGTCCAAATTCCAAAGTTCTTCTGAACGGACGTCGCGATCTTCACATACAATGTCCTAATCCACAAGCGCTATATCGTATTTTACCCCCAACATAATACACACATAAAAATTGGATAACATAAAAACTGTAACACAACAGTTCAATATTTTAGAATGAGGATAACAGGTCAGAACCATCTGAGGACTTCCGTTTTGGCAAGTCTTCTTTTCAACCCCCTATGAGCAAACACGTATCTATTTTCATGGACTCCATTTTGAGGGATATTCATTTCCAAAATATGGGACACATTATGCTGGCTAGTAATCTATCGGATGATGACAGGATAGCTTTGAATACGTTGTGTGACAATAAGGAAATAGTTATTGTCCCTGCTGATAAGGGAGGTGCAGTTGTGGTTTGGAACACTGCGGATTATATTCATGAAGGGCTAACTCAATTGTCAGATGTCAAGTGCTATATGTACATGTCTATAGATCCCACACCAGTATTTAAAGATGAGATTGATGCCTTTTTGCAGTTGGCCTTTGAGGAAGGCATCATCAACAAGAAGTGCTTGGATTCACTTAAAGTGTCGGAACCATCCAAACAGATACTATATCTTTTACCCAAAATTCATAAGTCCTTGGAAAAACCACCGGGTAGACCCATAGTATCGGGAATAGGCTCTCTGACTGAACCCCTTTCAGCCTTCCTTACTAAATATCTTAAACCCTTGTTGGGACACATTAGATCTAGATTGCAGGATACCACACAGTTTCTACAGTTAATTAGGGAAACCCAATTGGAACCTGAGTGGTACTTATGTACCTTGGATGTAAAATCACTATATACAAGTATACCCCATTGGGCGGGTCTCCAATCCTTACAATATTGGTTGGAAAGGGTAAATCTTTATTCACCGGGATTTAACACCCTTTTGATTTGTATGTCCGAGCATGTGTTGAATAAGAATGTCCTGTACTTCCAGGGCCAATGTTATTGGCAGCTTCAAGGAACAGCTATGGGGGCATCCTTTGCCCCCATATATGCTGACCTTTTCATGGCCTATGTTGAGGAATTTATGATCTATGATACATCACATAACATTTTTCAGGTGGAAATGGATATGTGGAGACGTTATCTGGACGACTGCTGGTTGGTGTGGCGGGCTGATGCAGGATACTTGCAAGAATTTGTTGAATATCTAAATGATAATGTCTGGGAATTGAATTTTCTGTGACATCCGATAAAAATTCTATCAACTTTTGGATGTCACAGTATATAGGAACCCAGACAATACTCTGTCTACGAGGGTTTTCCAAGTATCCGCAGTATAACACCTTGTTACATGCGTCAAGTTTACATCCTCACACAATCAGGAGTATTCCAATATCCCAGTTTATACGTATCAAACGTCTCAGTTCCAACATGGAGGAATATCAATTGGCTAGTAGGGATCTCAGTCAGAGGTTTATTAATAGGGGATATGATGAATTTGATGTCGTATCTGCTCAGAATAGAGCCAATCGTCTTGTGAGGGACGACTTATTGCAATATCAGGACAAAAATAAAAATAAAAATCAATCCTCCCATACATGTGTCAGGTTCATCACCACTTACAGCAGAAATATTAATATGATTAGAAACATCATTAATAAACATTGGAACATTTTATTGGCCAATGATAAACTGCGAGGTGTTTTGGGACCCCGTTGTCTTTTCTCATATAAACGTGGTAAGACCTTAGGTTCCTATTTTTCACACTTTAAACATATGGCGAGTGGGGGAACTACTCACAAACAACTGACACTTTATGGTGATGAACTTATTGGGTCATTCCCCTGTGGCCACTGTGGGTCCTGTCAATACATGTTAAAATCCAAGGCATTTACCAGTCGTAATACCAGCAAAGTTTTTGATATTAAGATCTTTGGAAACTGTAGTAGCGACTGGGTGGTGTATCTGGCATCTTGTTACTGTGGGGGATTCTATGTTGGACAAACTTCCAGAGCCTTAAGATTAAGAATGAACGAACATCGTAGTGATATCAAAAACCACAAGGAGTCGAGTGCCCTATACCAACACACACTTAAACATTCTCAAGCGAGATTTACCTTCATGGTCATTGACCGTATTTCTGGAGACAGAACAAATAAACAAGGGTGGCATGGGTTGTTGGATCGGAAAGAGAAACATTGGATTATCACATTGGGGGCTTTATTTCACCCGGGACTAAATGATCATTTGTAAAGAATATATTGAATCAGCATTAGTCCATTTAATAATAGGACACTAAGTGGGGAATTTTATTTGTTTCTTATTCATGTGTCCTTAATATTATGAATGTTTAAATATCCTGGCTTAATATTGAACAGGGTTAACATACTTAGTCACATGGACTCCTATCTGATATTATGTCTGATATGGGCTATGGCCATGTTTAGCAAAAAATTTTTCCCTATTGTGAGAGCACAAAGGAAAGGTACCTAACTTGCTAGTAAGGTGACTGAGCAATTATGCTTGTTAGCATTATGTAAGTTGAAACTAAATAAAATAGTATAGTTTTCTCGTTTCACCTTTTTCCTTTTCGGCTTGCAAGTGGTGCCATTTCTATCTAGGTATTAGAGATATAACAGCAATCATTACTTTTGAAAGAAAGGTGTATGCCTTTATGTTTAGGCTGTTGATGTTAGTATTGGTGCTCTATACAATATGGGAACATTATTCGGATTTAATTATAAATTTATTGTTAGAGGGAGATGTTGGAACATATTAAGTATATTTTTGGTATTTTGTATTCATTGGGTGGTCAATTATTGTGTCCTGACGGATATAGAATAGTTGCAATGTTTCTGTTGAACCGGGTGAAAGCACTTATGTTTAGGCTGGTGTCAATATTACTGTTGATCTACCATGTATGCTATGATTATGACTGATGTCGCCTACTATCAACCTCTCTATGTATACATACATATATATATTTTTATACACACATATATACTACCTCATTTGTTCAATACATGCTCTATTATGACATGGCATGTCCAATAGATAGCATGGATTTTTTGACTTTTTGCTCCTCTAACTAAGAATCGTTGAATGGCTTGTGATAGTGGTACACTCATATGGGATTATTAAAACCAATAACATGTATTAATATTGTTTTATTGACATGTTTAAACATTTAGAATGTGTTTGGCCTTATTTTACCTGGTGGTTATTTTTCCTGTGATGGATGGACCACAATTGAGTGTATACACTCACCATTATTGTATTACCATATGATTTATTTCAAGTGCCCTCAAACCTGTCTTGCAAGCATTTTTCCAAACTTATTAGTATTCATGAGCTCATCTATTTGATTGGCTCCTGATATGTATTTAAAGGATGATGTAAATGAACTTGATGATATTGTATCACACTGAAGAAGGCTGTTGGCCGAAACTAGTTTGTCATATTTATCAATATTAAATAAATATATTGAACTCTGTGCTGCCTTGCTGGTCTATTTGGAGCTGTTTATCCCTGTACAGTGGACATTGTGATATATAGTATGGCCACCGTATAGGAAAATGCAAAACCCGCTCCATATTGGCCACAGGTGTCACACAGTCACAACCACCTGTACAGAGGATACGGGTTACAAACACACTCACACACTCACTCTCACACACACTCACCTGTCATGTTTGGGATTAGAACCCCTATCTAACTAGTATATGACACTACAGCACTACGCAGTTTTAGTAAGCGCCACGGATATTACTGGGGTAGTCCTTGCCCATAAGCGTATTTCACACTGACTGACTGACGTCAGCAGGATTGCCAAAGTAGGACTTTGAAATGACTGCGAGAAACTAGCCTAAAATGCATTGCTTCCTACACAGACAGTGACACACACAATACATTCTGAACTGCCATGTGTGGGGATGGAACCCAAACATGCATCTAATTCACACTACAGCAGTATGCAGTTACAGCATGGACTACGGAGATTACTGGGCTACAGCTCTCCCAGGTGAGTATTTCTAGGTGGGTGACATCAGCAGCCTTGCCAAAGGAGGGTATTCGACTTGTAAGGGGTTTGAGTAGCCTAAAAAGCATTGCTCTCTACGCAGTCAGTGACAGACAGACACACACACACACACACACACACACACACACACACACACACACACACACACACACACACACACACACACACAGTTGCCACATCTGGGGTTCGATATCCTACCTAACTACATTATCACACTACAACAGTATGCAGTTACAGCATGCGCTACAGAGATTACTGGGCTATAGCTCTCCCAGAGGAGTATTTCTAGGTGGGTGACATCAGCAGCCTTGCCAAAGGTGGGTATGGGAAATGTACGGTGTGAGTTACCTAAAAACATTGCTCTCCACACAGTCAGACATGTACGCATACACACACAGTCGGCAGGTCGGGGGCTAGAACTCCCAACTAACTCCTTACTCATACTATGGCCATACGATGTTACGGGACATGCTACGGAGATTACTCGGCTACGATCATCCCAGAGGAGTATTTAAAGTTGCGTGACATCAGCAGCCTTGCCAAAGGAGGGTATTCCACTTGTAAGGGGTGTGAATGGCTTAAAAAACATTGCTCTCTACACAGTCAGTGACAGACAGACATGCACACACAGACTCACACACGCACAGTTGCCAAATCTGGTTCGACTTCCTACCTAACTACATTATCACACTACAGCAGTACGCAGTTACAGCATGCACTATGGAGATTACTGGGCTACAGCTCTCCTAGGAGAGTATTTCTAGGTGGGTGACATCAGCAGCCTTTCCAAAGGTGGGTATGTGAAATGTATGGGGTGTGAGTTACCTAAAAACATTGCGCACTATACAGTCAGTGAGAGATTGATACACACACGAACAATAACATACACTCACACATGCAGTTGCCATGGCTGGGGTTAGAACTCCTACCTAACTAGTCTATTACACTACAGCAGTATGCAGTTATGGGACACGCCACAGAGATTACTGGCCTACAATTCTCCCAAAGGTGTGTTACACATTGGATAATCTCAGCAGGCTTGTCAGGGTACCGCTATGGGGTGGCCAGTGTGTGCATGGCCCATACACCATTCATGTAGGGGTGACATGCTACTGGCGGCCACACATGGGGTCATATGTCACAAGTGCATGTCCAGGGCAACTAGCTGACTGTCCTTGTACAACCATGTTGCACAGGTGGCACGTGGACCACATAGTCTGTGGCGCTGACAGGTACTGGTTGCTAGTAACTGCAGTTTGTGGCATCTGCAACTGATGTGTTTGGGGCCCTTCGGCTGTGTGCTCGGTGGGTCTGGCTTGGATGGTTGCTTGTCACAGTCACTCTCTTCCACATATCTATATCCATCTACCTTTGGCTTATTATGGTGTGTTGTCCTTACATATATGTCTGTATTCCCATCCACTGTGTGTGCAAGGCATGAGTGGTTCATACTGACATGTGTCTGCAGTAACTATTGCAACCGCTGGATATGTCTGGTCCACTGGTGTTTGCATACATGGCCTTCGTGTGTTTAAGTGTGTGAGCATGCCCAGTATGACCTTTCAGTATGTTGATGACTGACATTGCCTTCATTAATCTAAGTGTGTGAGCATGCCTAGTAAGGCCATCTGTTATGCATGTGTGGAGCATGTCTGGTGGTTTGTACTGCACAGCTGACCTTTGTGTTGGAAACCAACAGGTAGCATGCTGTGTGTCTGCACGGTATCCACTGATCATTTGGCACTGACTTTTGCAACATCTGACTATTTCCATGTTTCTACACAGGAGTGGGGGGGCACACCTGACTGTTAATGTATTTCTATGTGATGTGGGGGGCACACCTGACAGTTGTACACATTTGCTAGGACTGTACTGGTATGTCCTGTAGTCTGATTCTGTCAGTGGTCTTACCCATCATGCTGGCTACGCCATACTGGTGTACTTCCGTTTCTATCTTTTGATTGCATATACATTGGTTTCAAACTTCCTAGCTGTCACAACTGACATCCCGCTACCTGGCTTGCTGTGGTCTGCCCGTGTAGGCCTGCGTGGGGGTCAGCCATACCCCTCATTCAGAGGCCATAGTATGGCATTTGTTTGTGTTTGTCTACACTTGTCCTGGTGGCTGTGACTGTTGTTGGGTATGTGACCCTCCCTCCTGGCTGGCATGTGTGAGTCACTTATCCAGTGGGTGTCCCAGTGTTGTGGGTGGTGCTGCAGGGCTGCCTATGTTAGATGCACGTAGTACACTGCCTACGGATGGTTAGGCACAGGTAGTGTAATGTTTGTCATCCGTTTTACTGTATGTGAGAGTCAGAGAGAGGTGCTATTCCCTGGGTCCCTCCCATGTCAGTGTATGTGCTATGCGTTGCCTCTTTGCCAGGGCCAGGGCATACTGGGCATGCCTCCTTCTGCCTACTGGGGCAGGCTCAGGTTGTTCCTCCCCCAAGTCACTCTCTGCCTGTGCAGGCCTTGGCATTGTTGGGGGCTATATGGCCCTGCCCCTTGCTGCTCCTGCTGCAGCTGTTTCCACAGGATCATATTGTGTAGCATGGCACATACAAGGATGATTTGGGTACATGTAGCTGGCGAGTACTGCAAGGCTCCACCAGATGTGTCCAAGCACCGGAACCGTGACTTGAGCATCCCAAACACATGCTCTATATTGATTCTTGTTTGTGCATGTGCCTCATTATGGAGTTCTTGTTTGGGTGTGTGTGCGTTTCTGATGGGTGTCATCAGCCATGGCTCCAGTGCGTATCCAGGATCCCCCACTAGGTGACCATGTGGGATGTCCCCATTGGCAAATTTCTGGTACAGCTGCATCAGATGCCAGATGTGGGAACAGTGATAACTACCAGGGTAGCCAGCACACATGTTCAGTATTATGCCCTGGGCATCACACACAACCTAGCAGTTGATGGAGGGGAAGCCCTTGCAGTTGATGTAAACCCCACCCTGCTCACCAGGTGGTGCTTTGATGCATATGTGCGTGCAGTCTATTGCATCCACTACCTCAGGGTATTCTGCTATTTGGTGGAAGAGACACATACTGCTGGCCAACACCTCACGGGTGAAGGGGAAATATATGTGCTCACCGACATGTGCTGCCATGGCATCCAGGAACTGGTGGAGTACCCTGGATGCTGATGCCTGTGAGATCCCCATCATATCCCCAGTTGGCCTTTAGAAGGTCCTGCAGCTAGTATTCTTAGGCCTACACATACCATCGTTTCCACTGGGATGGGTTCCCCTCTGTTAGTTCTGTGTGTCAGGCATGGCCGGCACAGCTCAACAATCTGCTGTAGGAGGTCCCTGTCCACCCTATAGTGCTCCACTATTTCCAACTCATGTAGCCCTTGGTAGGTGACCCTGGGTCTGTACACTCTTCTCAGTCTCCTCACTGTGGGTTGGTCGGCAGCATTTCCATCCTCGCCACCCTCAGCCTCTTCCACAAGTTGTATGATAGCTATTGCAGCCCCTAACATTTTGCTGTTATGAGTGTTAAAATTTCCCCACTTGTTTACACTGGTGTTGTAGGGTGTGGGAAAAAACAGAGGGGTAGGTGTTTGCATAGTTTATAGTGGTGCTCTGGGCTGGGCTAGTCTGCTGCCTGTGTAATTGGCTGGTTCTAATCCGTTTCACCTGGCAGCGAACCTAGTATCCCTTGATTAATTTCCTACTGCTGCTTTCCCTTCCCATTGCCCTTCTGATTCATCCCAGGGGTGTGCCATGCAATCGGTGTACTGCAATGTGCACACTGCTACTATTTCTTGGGTTCACTTCCTTTATCTTCCTGTAGATCCCATTGCACGGCGCACACACCCGATTACAATGTGTCGTACATGCTGGGCAGGTTTAGACACACCTCCTGGTTTTGCTGTGCCAAGCTGGATGCAACCCCGAGCCACAGGGCTCCAATCCGCTGACAGTACGCCCGACACTCCCACCCATGTCACCAACCTCCTAGTCTTGCACTCAGCTATCCATACTCATAAACTGTTCAGACCTGCCTCACATGCTGGTGAAAACCAAGATTCACTATCCTTCCCCTCATTTGCATAGAACTGCCTACTAATGCATGGTTACATGTGTCACACTGTGCCTCCCCCCTTAGTAACCACTACTCACTGGCTGGGTTGTCTTTTGCCTGCCATTGACTTGCATGGCGGAATACTGATTTTAGTTAGACTGTTGTTTGGTGGACATATCATAAGTGTTGTATTTTGTACATTTGGCATTGTTTGCAATGCCAATGCCCTTCTACTTGACCATTGGCAAGCTTCCTCAATGCTATGCAGCCTTTATTTGGAGCTGTCCTAGCTCTGTTTTGCAGTTTGCAGTGCCGTACTCAGTTACTAACCGAGTACATTTCTACATATTACACTAATCCTGCATGCCCTGATTCCTGCTTCCTGGATGGCAAGTTTACCTCATTTGCATGGTTTTCACCTGCAAATGGAGTGATTTGCATATGGTGGCTGGGGACATGCAGTACTAGGGCTACAGCGCTCGCGCACATCAAACGTGCAAGTATGTCATTCGCTCGGCCGCCATATTGGCAAAAATTTCATCTAACACTAATCATGCATGCCGTGCAAGCTTTTGAGAATCCAGGGAGAGACTGACATCATTTCCTGTAACATCATGCATTCATGAATAATGTACTAGTTTATGAATGGGGTCTATATTAGAACACTGAAGTTTTAAAACTTTGAATGTTCTAATATCAACCCCTATTCAGCGAACGCTTAAAATATTGAACATGTAGAACAGCGAATTTTTTCCCGGGGAAAAAATTTGCTGTTCCGAAACACATACACACAACACAAGCACACCAAAAAAACAGCAATCCACACACATACACTACTGTACATACACTACTATCTATCCAATTACCTTAACCCAAACCCTAACCCTAAGGTCCGTCACTATCGCACACTCACTTCACCCGCGCCCTAACCCTAACTCATCTACCCGCCCTACCCTAATGTCCGTCACAATCGCACACTTACCTGACCTGCGCTCTAACCCTAACTCACCTAACCCATGCCCTAACCCTCATGTCCACACAATTGCACACTTACCTGAACCCGACCCGTAACTTTCCACCACAGTGCTGAAAATAGCGAAGCCACAGAAACGGCCAACCAAATTCTTTCCCTAGGAAAAAATTGGTGTTCTGCAGCTTTGCTATTTTCAGCGTTCGCTGAATAGGGGTTGATATTAGAACATTAGAAGTTTCAAGACTTCGATGTTCTAATATAGACCCTATGAATGACATCCATGTTATCAGAATTATTGCAATAACAGAATAAAATACTAAGTAATAAAACCATATTTATGTTGTTAAAAGTTGTTAAAAAGTGTTTAAAATTATTATTTAAATTTTTTTTTTCTTTATTAAAAACTGCTAGCATTCACTCAGGCTTGAAAGAGCCAGTATTTAAACCTGTTTTGCTCTCTCTTTTTTCAAGGTACTCGAGATAGAAATTGTGTCAAAATCCAAGAAACAGATGCAGAATAGCTAAACGTACTGATAAACCAACACAAAGTTCAAAATCCAGTAACAAAAGGCACAGCACAACCATCCATATAAAACAGGATTTATTGCATCCAAGCTTTCGAGTTAAAACTCTTCTTCAAGAATAAATCAATACACTAAAACCACAGAATAAATAAGCAACACCAGCCAATCAGAAAACATAAATCATAAACACATTATATTATTAACTAAATAAGTGCTTTCCAAAATATGTATTTAATTAAAAAACTTCGCAGAAGCACTATAACCAACTTAATAATACATTTAAAACATTTTATTGCAATCTAGAATGCTTCATAAAATATATATATAGCACTCTAACTAACATATGCTTGTCTTAATTTCAGAATAGGTTTAATACTATTAATTTTATTAAGCCCTGGATGAACATCAGACCTAAAAAAGTTTATCCATTTGTATTCTGCCCTTTCTGTTGCATTCACAATATCCCCTCCTCGCTTATTCTTAAAGACTCTCTGTAATATTCTAAATTTGAACACATGATCACTCCCAAATTGTAAAATATGCTTACTAAGTGCATTTGTTTCAACCTCTCTTCTTATCTCAGATAAGTGGGAGGCAATTCTCTCCTTAAATTTACAATTGTTTTTTTCCAGTATAAAAGCATAAACATTTCTCACAGTTAGCCAGATAGACTAAGTTCTCACTGTTACACGTCCCAAATGCCTTACAACTAAATTTAGCTTGTGTAATGGGATGTATAAATTCTGTTTCCATATTAATGTACTTACAGAAAGTACAATTATAATAAGGGACTGTGCCTTTATTAAACCTAGGTGGTTCTTCACGTTTACCAAAATCTTTATAACAGAGAAGTTGTTTTAAGTTCTTCTCTTTTTTTATATATAAAATAGGACCTTTCTCCTACCATCTTCCTAACATTGGCATAAGAGCTTAAAATAATCCAATTTCTTTTAATTATAGACTGAATCTGTCTGGAGTGTTTATTATACTTCATCATATATCCCATTTTCTTAGATCCAACTTCCCTTAGGGAGCTAGCATTATGGGCAGTATTACCTTCAATAAATAAGTATGGTTTACCTGTACTAGATTGCTCAGACTTGGCATATTCAGCATTCTTGGTTAAAAGACTTCTATTATAACCTCTTGCCAAAAAATCGTGTCAGTTTCAGCTACAAACCCCTCTTCCATAGTATTCAGTCTACTAGCTCTTAAAAATTGACTTTTAACTACACCTTTGTAAATATGAGTGGGTGCATACTGGAATTGTGCACATATCTGGTTGCTTGCACCTCTTTCCTATATATACAGATGTATGAATTCTACCATTGATGTTCATCAATTTAACACCCAAGAAAGTAATTTTCTCTACTGAACAATGCATTTCAAACTTAAGGAAGCTAGTACTATTTTGTAGATGTTCAACAAATAGCTCCAATGCATCCCTATTTCCTTTCCACAGCAGCACTGTGTCATCTACAAAGTGCTTATAATAGACCAAAGCATTACTGTAGTAATAATTTCTACTAGAATCAAATATAGTGTGTTCTTCCCATCTAGCCAGAACTAAATTAGCATAGCTGTTGGCTACCAGTGTGCCCATGGCTATTCCCAATATTTGATGGAACACTTCATCCTCAAACATGAAAACATTATTTTGCAAAACTATTTCCAACAAAGAACATATCAATGAAACTTTGTTGGCTGCAAAAGAGCTATGCATGACTAAAAATTCTGAAACATATTCAGTTCCTATATTGTTGGGGATGACCGTAAACAAGGACTTAATATCCATGGTTATAAACATCACATTTGTCATATTTACATCCATAAATTTACCCAGCAATTCCAAAAACTCACCAGTATCCGCCAAAGTGGCCCATTGCTTTCCTGAGACTATAGGTCTCATTGGGGGATGCAGCAAATTTTTATGAAACTTAGGCAGCCCATAAATGACAGGACAAATTGGGTGTTCTATATAGAAATAATTATACTGTTCAGGAGTAATCACTAATTGCATCAAATAATCATATAATTCAGTTTTTAATTCTATAAACCATCCTATTCAACTCAATAGCACTTATAATCTTAAATGTTTCACTATCACATAAAAATTCATACATCAATTCCTGATACTGTTGTACATTAACTATAACTATTTTCCCACATTTGTCAGCTGGTTTCAATACAATGTCAGTCATTTTAACCAGATCCAGCAATGCTTTTCTTTCACATAAACTTAAATTGTGAAAATTAGATGACTTCCCCTTAAAGAATAATTCATATACATAATTTTCACATAGTTGTAAAAATGCTGTATCAGTCGCTGTACTATTAGGCAGAAAAGTACTACTTATTTTCAAAGCACTTTCAGTATTGACATTGTTATTCCCAGACAGCATTTTCAAGTCTAAATTCCTAACAAACATTCTTAATTCTGTAATGCTGTCATTCAATAAGCCATTATTAGATGGAATAACAGTTAAACCCTTGTCTAAAGGTTTCACCTCCATTTCAGAAAATTCAAAACCAGACAAATTGATAACAGTATGTCCTGCTAAGTCTTTCTTCTCCTTGTTATAGGGCCTACCTTCGGTCTCGCCCCCAAGTCTTTCCGTGCATGCTCTGTGTTCCTCTGTGGTGCTCCCCTTTGTCTGCTTTGATCCCTCTCTCTCGGCTGCACTGGTATTGGAAGTTGTACGTTTATTTTTACATTGGTTTCACCTGAAAAATCACTCCTTGTCTCAGCAACATTAGCATTACTATTGTCGACCTCACCAGACGAATTACTGTCAGTGGACACTTTACTGACTTCACGAACAGTAGATTCACTCGCAAAGGGGTCCAAAGCCATAATGGCTCCCCCTATATGGGACACGACTCCTTCCCATACATTCAGTGTTACCGTATTACTCATATTAGAGGAGCCCTCTTTTCTAGTTTGGTGCTGCTGAACATTAGCATGATTTGAACTTATATTTGATGAAATACGAGCCCTTACAGTCTCCTCTTTTGGCCAAGAGAAGACATGGCTGTTTTTGAAATCAGAAATGTCTCTAATCAGCATTCACTTCTTAGTAGTGACCAATTTACTCTCAAACTCTACAAGCTTGTCCAACACATTTTGGTACTGTTGTGTAAGTCTCTCAAATTCTTCACAGGCAACAATTTCATTTTCTAGAGTGTCTATCTGTGTGCACAAATCATGCTCTATCTCCGTGAAAAAAAATCATTCATGATTCTGATATATTCCATACTAGTATACAAGTTGAGTTTTTGCCATTTCTATAAAAGAGCGGGATATTTATTCCCATAAGTCGGCATTTTGGTTACTCTCAACCGTCTCGGCACAATACCCATCTCAAGTAAGCTGAGAATGAAAGTCTCTGCCATTGCAGTCTCTTATACTTCTGGACTAACAATTCCAGTTCATGCATTTTGCATAGACATTCTTCTCTTTTAGAGTCAATTAGAGGCATGGTAACATTCAACTTCTCAGAAATAGTAGATGGAGAAAGGGGCAAAAGAGGGTTCTCACCAACAGTTAACATTTTTTCATAGATAATCCACTCATCTTGGCGTTAGAATTCTTCCTTCTCACAGGATGGTTGTATAGGACAAATCAATGATGTGCTATTCTCATCAACAAACCAAGCAAGACAAAATCCAAGAAACAGATGCAGAATAGCTGAATGTACTGATAAACCAGCACAAAGTTCAAAATCCAGTAACAAAAGGCACAGCACGACCATCCATATAAAACAGGGTTTATTTTGCTTATATCTTAAGAGACTCTTGGCATTGCTTAGAAGAATTAAAAGCAGCTAAGCTTGATAAGGATGACTTGCTTGTGGCAATTGACGTGGTTAACTTATTTACTGTGATCCCCCATGACACAGGCTTAGAATATTTTTCAGAATGTTTATCTCAAAGTGGACACTGAACCAAACCCGAGTAAATCTACTGGTTGACCTGTTAAAAGTGGTGCTTAAAAATAATTTTTTGGCATATGAAGGTGAATTTTTCTGGCAAAAATCAGGTGTGGCCATGGGGGTGAAATGTGCCCCAGTTTTTTGCCAACCTATTCTTGGCTGAATGGGAAAAGAGGTATGTATTTTCTTCTCCCTTTACATCCAGGATACATGTGTATTATAGATTTTTGGATGATATACTTATAGTTTGGAGAGGAACAACTTCTGAAGTGGCAGAATTTTTGAATTACATTAACAACACCACTCAATACCTAAAGTTCACCTATAGGGTACACCAAAATGAAATTGATTATTTAGATATTCTTCTCACAAAAGATAATTGCAGAGCAGAACTATCATCTAACATATTTAGGAAACAGACCAACGCTAATACAGTATTGCATTTTGACAGTTGTCATCCTGAACACCAGTATGGGAGCATAGTCAAGGGACAGATGGTCAGGTTGCCCAGGTTGATCAGTGATGACAAGAAATTTTCTGAAGAATTGTTTAAGTTGATTGGGATGTTCAAGGACAGGGGTACCCTATTAAGCTGTTATTGTCAACTAAGAAAGAAGTAACCAGAAACCACTCGGTTCCTACCCATCCTAAGAGGCGGGTCACAGCAATATCAAAGTAAATCATGATGATGGCTCCAAAAATGATGTTATGGTTTTACCATTTAATCAAGATGCCTCACATTTAAAGGGGAGCATGAAGAAAAGAAATTGGGGTCAGAGCCTAAGACGGTTTACAATAGAGGCAAAAATATTAAAGAAATTTTGGAGAGGGACATGGATACTAAAAAGGACAATTATGTCTGTAGGATGCTTCAGTTCAAGCTGTAGATTTATTAATGATGGACCCTATGTCCAGACTGACTCTTATGGTGGGAACTTACAGTGTCCAGGGCACTGTAATTGTAACACTAAAAATGATGTCTATATTGCTAACTGGATTTCCTGCCCTGCATTTTATATAGGCAAGAACACCAGGAAACTGCATGACAGGATTATAGAACACAACAGGGATATTAGAAATGCAAAGTGTACCAGTGCCCTTTACACACACACAGCTCAGCATATACAAATTTCAAAAAGTTCCTATTTTTTATTATTGATAATGTTTTGGTCAGTACAAGAGGGGGCGACATTGACCTTGATCTGCAGATCAAGGAAACTGAATGGCAATTAAGACTCAATGCCAGGGTGAAACCTGGAATTAATGACACAATTTCTATCTTGAGTACCTTGAAAAAAGAGCAAAACAGGTTTAAATACGAGTTCCTTCAAGCCTGAGTGAAATCCAGCAGTTTTAGTAAAGGAAAAAAAAAACAAAATAATATTTTTAAACAATTTTTAACAACTTTTAACAAGTCTGTATAGTCCATTATGTCCATTAATCTGTTCATACCAGTCTGGTATGATGTTCTGTGCATATGACAGTATACGTGTGTGTGTGTGTGTGTGTGTGTGTGTGTGTGTGTGTGTGTGTGTGTGTGTGTGTGAGAGAGCATGCATGTCTGAATGAACTTGTGCACAGATATGTGCGTTTCTGTTTGGGTGTCATGTTCTGTGTAAGATGACAATTTGTGGCAATGCATATATCTTATGTGCAAATGCCATATCTCATACACAGCTCATAGATTTTACTATGTTCATTATACACAGTTGTCCCCAGATGTTATGAGGAGCACTTTTCAGTACTTCAGTTTAATGTCTGTCAGTAGATAAATATCCCAAATTAACAACTAAATCAAAAAGTAAAAAGGGTTTTTGCTTTTTGGTTTAGTTGTTAGTTGGATATTTTGCAGACACCTTAATGGTTATGGACATAAGCTGGGTTTAAAGACCCTGTATTTTTAGAATATAGCCAAAGACCCACTTATCCTGTACTGACAACGTCATAAGAAGGCCTCAAAGTGTATGTCCACAGCTAGTGGCATTTGACTTTATTGTCCTGAGTCTGTCCATAAAGACTTAAAAAGTAAAAAGTAAAAAGTCATGGGCATTCCAAAGCCATCTAGCTGAAGCACAATGTCATTAATGGGTCATTTGCTAATATCCCATGGGCCTCTATTACAGGAGGATTAAGGTATCACACAGTTAAAACTATAGCTTGGCTATGTTTTTCTTGTAGTTTTTACTAATTCCTTTGTCTGTTGGACCTTTTCACATTTTGGGTTACATCTGTATACTATCTGTACGTCTCACCTATACATATCTTTTGCAACAGCACATTCCCTTTTCATGATGCATTTGCTGTTTCCCTGTTATTTATTTACTCTTGTGACATATTAGATTTCATGCATCTCCTTTTCACACACTAGTGTATGCTGATTTCTGATGACTACTAAAGTAGCTTCATTAGTTAACGTATATAGCCTGTCACATATCACTCAATTTCTGCACTTCCACACTAACTTTCTGTAGTCTCACTGCACAGAGTAAAACTTTATAATCCCCTACTCAAACAGTTTCTATGGTCATCTTATGTATAGCATATACAGATTTACAGAATGTGGGCACTAGAAACCCTCAAAAAAAGGTTTCTGTTTCCTCTCCACATAAAGCTTCTATAACCTTCCCACATACAGCTTCCTTAGATTTTTCATGACATGGCTTTTATAGCCTGTGCAGGTAGAAATATTATAACCACTCGTCATAAATTTTGTAGTAATTGTATGACTTCTTATTCATTCGCTGTGCATGTTTAGTGACGAGCAGCTGCATTGCTATCTATACCCTTGCATTGCTGCTGCATCCTAAAATGACAGTCTAGATGAGGTTTTAGTTTTCTGCAGAACGTCTTCAGTTAAAAATCCCATTCCTTGCTTTTATGTACTAGTAGCCATGTGTCTACCACTCTCACACTCACTCACTCTTCATCTGCTTCTCCTAGTTATGGCCACAGCGGCAGCAGACTACAGGTAGACCAGACTCCCCTTTCCCAACCACAGAATCTAGTTTATTGTGGGGATCCCTAATCATTCCCAGGACAGCCATCAAGTACATAATTTCATCTTATCCAGGGTCTGGCATAGGGCCTCCTCCCAGTGGACTACGCCCAGAAGAATTCCAGCAAGCTTTCGGACAGTTCCTAAGCAAATGGCTGAAGAACATAATGCTGGCTTCTGCATGGATGAAGATGAATGTCCAGTCACTGGACTCTCACCTTAGATTATTACTTAAAGTCTACATAGCCTCAGAAGGTATATGGAGGCAGAATGTCCTACACAAGGGGTAGTTGGTGAACTTACCTCCTTAAAAAACAAACAAACAAAAACAGACAAAAGACAATTTGGGTGATTTTTTATGAGTTTTAATTTTGTCAAAATTGCTTCTCATTGTTAAGGTCAACATCTTAGTCAGTAGTTTTATTTATGGGAAGCAAACCACCTGTTGGACATTACAATAAGATGTCCAAAACATTCAGTGTGTCTCGTCTGCCCTGAGGCTTTCTTTCAGAGAACTTTGCCCGGGCAAACTACAGCAGGGCCACGTAGATGAAATCCTTATGAGATGCCCAAATAACCTTGTTGGCTGTTCTTGACACATATACTCCCCCCAACACACACACATACACAAATGTCTCATGGCTATATCTTCAAGCTCCTCACACTGTCATAGAGATTAAGTCTACCAGCCCTGCAGAGGAAATTCATTTCTGTCACCTGTACCCATAATTTCCTTCAGGCTCAGTCCACAGCTCTTTAGCACAGATGAGGGTGGGAATGTAGACTGAGCAGTAAACTCAGATGCAAAAAATCAGCATCTGCTTCTTCATTACAGATCAGTTACATGCTCACAGGACTGCAGCCATTTTTGCAGTTCACATGTTGTTGTCATGTTTCTCTTTCTTGTAACTCATCAGCAAGAACCTCAAATGATAATTTCAGGACTAGCCAGGCAACTCCATCCCTCCTGAACAGAACATTCCACAGTTTTCTGAGATGTCAGATTTAGAGATGCTGATTTTTGTTTGGGTGAATCTTAGATGCCATGCTTAAAGAAAGTCAAAAAAGCAGCTTCATCTGCAATCAACAAAGTTGCCACCTCTTAGTTTCCAAACTAGAAATCATCTCATTTTCAGGTGTATCACAAACGTCTGCTGAAAAAGTTAGGAACAACCAGTCCCATGACATAGAGGGATTAAAACCCTGATTATGACCCAGATAACCTTAGTTCAAGCATAGCCTGGGTAATGGGGTAGTTGGGTGGGGACAGCGGAAATAAGTGGCTAACGCAAGCTCATCTATTCAGAAGGGAGTTTTCTGCCTTCCACTTGCAGTTGAAGGCTTGTGGATGATGGGAATGCAGCCAGGAGTCACAGATGGGGGCTCAGTACTCTCAAGACAGTGATGGTAGCACCTTCTGTGCATGTGAGGGGACAGGCATATGCAGGTGGGAACACAGGAGACACTCAAGGTGACATGACTGCTAATGTCAGCTACCAGGGGAGAGGTTAGGGCTTATTAGAACATGACTAGTTATTTGAGCTAATGAGTGCTTCACTTTGGTCCTATGGACAAATCAGGGCAGTGGAATAGACCTGGGATTGATGAACCATTTGGCGGGCTTCAAGGCTGCATGTGGGGGTCAAATAGTGATAGTATATCGCTTGTGTGTGTCCAAAAGCAGCCAGTTATGATGACCTTTGGCATGAGACTGGTGGGCAGTAGGCTGTAGTTAAAGTTTATGGTTTGAAAGTGATTAGGGTAAAACTGCTTTCATGCCTGAATGGATGATAGCTGTCTCCCTTTTAGTCTTACAGGAGTCAGTGGCCATGCTGTCAGTGTTAGAGAATGAATGAGATATGATTGTGTGTGTGTGTGTGTGTGTGTGGGGGGGGGGGCATCAGTTGGTGTGGTGAAAAAACATATAAAAATAAGGCACAGAAATTGTGACAAGATATGTTCTTTGTGGAGTACAGCACACCTGTTGAAGAAATTCAATTTACTGCCAATAATGCAGCACAACTTTCACTATATTTTTACAAAGACTTAATGGCACATAGCAGTTAAACTGGTATCCTATACCCTCACTGGATTTTCTATAACATAATGCCAGAGCATATAGTTGTAAATCTTCTCCAACTCCAAAAAAAAAACAAAAAAAAAAAACAACTGTAAATGTGATTGTTAAACTTCTACACAATTGTGGAAGGCTAAAAAGCTGGTCAACAAGAATTCAATTTCTTGAAAAATTAGTAAAAAAATAAAAACATGGTCAACAGGAATTCTTGTTAGACCACTGACACCTAATTCCTTGAAAAATGAATCAATTAAATGCAATATGAGAGAGGTGGGGTGCGGCAACCCTGGACTTAATACAATTAGGTAAAAGACTGATTCATCTTGGAGAAGGGGACAAATCTTGAACTCAACAATACCTTTCACTGAACACAGTTTTCAGCCAATCAACATTAGATGAGTGCTTGAACATTATGCAACTGCTAGGGTATTGGTTCACTTTCCCATGACCAAGATGGAATTTGCATTGTTCTTTAATAATTAAGAGGTTTTAACATTAACCCCCATTCCCTTCCCAGCATTGTAGCATAAGTTTTTCCTCTGGCATGGGGATTGGGCATATCTGTATTAGTCTAAAGAAATTCTGCAAAAAAGTAAGCAAATGATTCAATACTGCAGAAGCAATGTCCTGAGATGTTTTCTCTCTCTCATTATTTTCCTTAAAGAGTATTTATAAAATATCAAAACCAAAGGACAAAAAGGTCACACAAACCATTCAGTAAAAACTGCAAGAAAAACATAACCAAGCTAGAGTTTTCACTGTGTGATACCTTAAACCTCTAATGGAGGGCAATGGGATATATATATACGAATGACCCCTTAAGGACATGCAGCATTTCAGCTACATGGGTTCTGAATGCCCATGATTTGTTACTTTTTTCTTTTTAAGTGTTTATGGATACATTCAGACTAATAAAGCCAAACACCACTTGCTATGGAAATGCATATTCTGCCTTTTTAATGACCTCATCAGGACAGAGTAAACAAATTGTTTGGCAATACTTCAGAAACACAGAGCTTAAAACCCAGATGATGCCCACGAGTACCTCTATTATTAAAAGTGATTCCTGGCTGATTGGATGCTGGACTGCGAATGTTGTACAATGACTATTTAATGCAAAATAGATGATTGTATGAGACCTCTTCCATATGATAACAGTGCATCATATAAATTGTGATGCATCTCATTAGAACTGTCAACATGCAAACACATCTCTTTCAGATGTTACCAAAATGTGAGAATGTGTTTTCACTTTTATGACAGTAATTTACTTAGAATTAACATTATTTCCAGATGGTGCACACTTACTATTGTTCATTTCTTGGTACTGTTGTTCCATATCAGTGCTGCTTATATTTTCATTTCTTGAATCCTGTATAAAATAAAAGATAATGAGTATTTTGTATATTGTAGAGTTATCTCTCAGCTCATAACTTTTGCCAAGGAATAGTCTGATTGCCATACTGCACAGTTTGCGATTGATTCCTACAAAGATACCGTTTGTAAAAAGGACCATGCTGTTTTCTCTGCTAGCATTGTCCCAGGAATGAGGAATGCTTTCTCTGGTTAGTTGAGTAGCTTCGGGACATAGTTGCACAATGTCCTTCAGTGAGATTAGTAATCAAAGTAATAACAGACACAACAAGAAAAAGAGATACTACTTTGTTTTCAGGGATTCCTCTACTCAGAAAAACTAATTTAGATTTAATAAAGTACAGAAACTCCTTACTTTCTTATCATATCTTTCAAAGCTAACTGTGATCTCCGTTTATTATTAAAAGTTCACTGTATTAATAAAGTATTCTTTAACTACATCAGAAAGCTGAAAGGAGAACATATATCCACATAAAATCATACACAGAACATCATTTAGACTTTAAATTAAAAATATATAACCACATATATGATATTACAAGGTAGAATATTTATCTACCAATCTAAAACTAACCCGATCGTCAACAACCCTTCCTTCTTTCCCCAAAACAGAAATATAGCCATCCATATAAACTAATCCTTAGTGATTTTACCATACAGATTATTAAAATTACTTAACTGAAATGAAGTAATTCAAAGACAATAAGGATGATGAACGCAATGATTAACAAAGCTTATCATGCAACGATTATGGGTGGCAGTTCACATGAGCTCACCCTCCCCCTTGTAGCTCTAGGCTTGATTCTATTAGCCTCTAGTTTCATAAAAGTGTCTGACTTAAGCAAAATAATAAGCAATAATACAGTAAAAAAGCAATACTATTTTGTTTTCAAGAATTACTCCTATCAGAAAAACTAGTCTAGATTAAATAAAATAAAACAACTCATTACTTTCATATCAAATCTTGCAGAGATAATTATGATCTCTGCTTATTCTAAGGCTGAATGCATTAATAATGTATTCTGTACTAACATTAGAAAACTGAAAAGAAAAATAGTGAATGCAATTCATTGTCAGTGGACAATAAAATGATCATCCATTTACAGGACAGAGCAAATATATTCGCACGAAACAAAAAAAAAGATGCAGACTTTACAATAAATTCCAGAATATGCCAGAGTGCTACATAGACAAGCCAAGACATCCTTATTTAACTATTCACATGAGACCTGCTGGCAGAAGCAAAATTAAAAACACAAATATCATGGGACTAGACAATATAACTAGGAATTTTCTACAAGAATCTAGGAAAACATTGCTAAACCCACAGCAATCTCATTAAATGAAATGGCTAGCATGTGGACACATCCCTGGCCTACATCCTATAGTGGTATTAACAATGGGGGAGGGACTTCACATCACAGCCAATCACTTTTAGATCATTCAGCTTGACCAGTACTGAATTTAAAGTTATTCAGAGCATCAAAATGGAGCCTACTGAAACAGGCATGAGGAGATAATTAGATACAGAAAAATATGTGTTTATTAAAAGGAGAACTTGCCTTTTGAAGCATATTTTTGAAAGTACAACAGTAGCACTTGATGAAGAACAGCACATGTTGCTTAACTTGACCTTGTTAAGGGATTAAATATGTGTGCGTGTGCGCGCGCGTGTGTGTGTGTGTGTGTGTGTGTGTGTGTGTGTGTGCGTGTGTGTGTGTGTGTATATGTGTGCGTGTGTGTGTGTGTGTAAATCCAGAGCATTAAATATCAATACATAGTAATTCAAAAGACAAAATACTGTTGAAGCAACAAAGTACAAGTAAGGATGTGAAGTTACTTATCTCCCCTAATGGTGTTATCAGTGGTGTCCAACAAGGCTCTGTAATTGGCCATTTTTTTAGTTATAAGATAAATAAGTGGGAAATGGAATTTGTATAACTAAATATGCAGATCATTGCAAATAGGTAACAACAGGTAACAGATTTACTTCAACAAAAGATGCCAAAGTTCTCCAAAATGGCTAAATATGGCCTCATGAGTCTTGACAAAAAGATATACAATATGATATAAAACAAATAGCCAAATCATGAAAAATAGCATCATTGTTAAAAGATCTAGGGAAAATTGTATATAACAAATTAAACATTGATCACTGTGTATCTACCCAAGTCAGGAAAGCATATTCTGCAATCTATCTAATTCCAAAAGGCATGTTTACTCACAACAGACAGATATTGTATCAATTTATACATCACTGATTTGAGCCATTGTTGAATACAAAGCTGCATTGTGTAGCCTTCAATCAAGTCATGTGACATGTGCAATGAATCCTCAATAGAAACACTACAAGAGTAGAAAACATGAAATCTTCAGAAATGCTTGAGGAACTGCCATTATATTCTGTTTATTATAGGTTACTAAGAGGGTTATAAGGCAAAGTCTGATCAACTTATCTTTGAAAGTCTATGCCTGGAATGCATTACTATGAGAACTAACACCAGAATGGAGAACCTGACAGTAAAACTTGATGTCAATAATAGAAAATGCTCATATTATTAGGAGAAGCTAGTCATTAACTTGCTTTAAAAATAATCTTGATAAATGTATGTAGAAAGTAAAGAATATTAATGTAGGCTTATGACAGTCAAGCTTCTTGAAAGCCATTAGGCCATAAGTTTGACATTTGACAATCTAACCTGTGAACCTATATTTCCTTTGTTCAGAGCCCACCAAGATCTTACTTCACATTTGGATTTGTAGGATATACTATACATAATGGTTACACTGCTCACTGTGCCTTTGAGTACCTGGCATAAATTGTTGTGAGTACTGAGATGTTTTGGCAGCATTTCCTGTGGCATATTTTATTATTTAGGCATTATAGCACTTTTTATATTTACTTTCATTAATCATATTAGGATTTCAAAAATCATACTTTCTATGAACGTGTGTGATGTTTTAGATTAACCCATTACTATGTTTTACTGGTCTGTGCCTTAACCACAGCCAAACGTATCTTAGGTGGCATTCTCTGATGCAGGTTTTGTTTCATTCTTCCTCAGAAATGTGATCAACCTCCTTGGTATTCAAACCGATCTCACCACAGAATCAGAAGGTGCTACTGCAACAATGACTTTCTTAAACATAACAAAAAAAAATGACACTTACCATCTCTGTTTCCACCAAAACAGTTTCAGTAGCTTCTCCTTTAGGGGATTTCTGCAAAAAGAAAACAATATATTATAATTTAATCCATATGAATGCTATAACTGCTTTCACATAAGCTTGTCCCAATGTTTTTAGCAATGACTGAATGATAATTTTAAAGGTTCAACAAAGGCTAAGGGAATTCAAAGGAGCACATAATATTCGGAAGTATGCAAGTGTTGGGTATGAATTTGTGGGAGGAGTTTAATTATGTAGTAAAGTTTAATTATTTAGGACAAACCTATGGAAGAGCCTTACGCCAGCTTGCTCTTCATGGTAATATTAGAGGTGGGAGAGTGCAATTAGTAAACGTCCAGCCACCGGTACTATTATAAATACTGCAAATCTGTGTAAGGGATTCACACAAATTTGTGTTGTATACAACTGTATACCACATAAGAATACAAATGAACATTTGGCTATGCTATACGTTTAAGAATTGTTATTCTTAGAACAACAGGGCCAGGTGCACACCGGGTAATTATGGAAGATCGGTTTAGTGCTGAGGTTCCAATTCTTCAGCAGCCTGTCTCCTGTTATTACATCCATACATAGATTCACTGATAGCTTTTGTTGCTGGGAGAGGACTAGCTGCATTCCTCTCTGACTCCCCTTCCTGTAGCTTGGATGTGCAGCTTACTTAAAAGTTAGCTTGATTATACTAGTTTACACAAGGTGAATGGACTGTGTTAATTTGCCAGTAAATGAAACAGCTAAATACTGTAACAATTATGAAGTGTTTTGATATGCCATATGCAGGTGTGGAATATCAGAGCAATTTTGCAATGCCCCAATATCATTACCTGAATGATGACAATGGGAGAAGTGTTCTCCTTGAAAATAAGTATTCATTTTATGGGTACAAGAGGTGGGCAGAGGCATGCCTGGACAGCAAACATTATTTTTATAACCATGTGGCTGGTATTCCTGGGCAACAAGCATTCATCCAATCATATGGGAGGTAGGAGGAGCATACTCCTGGATAACAAGCAGAGAATTTTACATTACAGTAGAAGGGAGGAGGGATCTGAGACAATGAGCAGGTTGTCTATGAATATGGCAGGTAGGAGGGGAATACTAGATAGTGATCATTATTATACTAACAGGGGAGGTGGAGGTACTACTTGTGCATACTGTGCAGTGATGGTTATTACACTATTCAGCAGGGTCAGTCACAGTGCATAACAGAGACCACTGGGATACCACCTGGGACAAATAATAATATATATCACAAGGGTCTACTTTATGAGAATGAAATCTCACTTACCCAAAACGCATAACACAGAGACAAAAAGGCCAACAGCACCACTACACTGACGTCCTGGAGCACTGACTTACCACTCCAGGTAAGTAACCTCTTGGCCATCTGAAACAAAAATGTAAACCAAAGAAAAGCAAACCCACAGCCCCCTAATTAAATATACCAACTCTGTGATCGCACTACCGTGGGGGTAAGGGACAAAGTTCAACAGGATGGCTAAGCATTACTTACCTGGAGTGGAAAGTTGGTGTTCCAGGATGTTTGTGTTGTGCCAGACGTTTTGTCTCGGCATTGTAAACATTGGGTAAGTGAAAGTTCGGGTTTCTGAAGGGGACCCATGTCACATATATAGTCACTGTCATCATCTAAGCCACAAGGTCAATGGTCCTTGGACAAAGGTCAAGGTTATAGATTTGATTGTTGGGCAATTTATTGTAGTAAGTCAACCAGCATGTTTTTTGTTATGTACACTCATAGCATTGAGTAGTGCCACCATGATGCTGTCCAAATTTGGGAGACAGAGAGAACACGTAAACTTCATAAAACAGTGACCAGAAGTCAGGACAGAACACAGGGCTCTGTAGCTATGAGATAGCTCTTACCACTGAATTACTATGTAGATCTAATATTCTGGTGTAATGAATAGTGATGACTAATTCTGAAAAAGTTCTATAATTACATAGAAAAACTGAAAAGAAACTATTAACTTGAATACTATCAAAATTATTTAAATGTATCTTGAATAGTGATATGGAACTATGGGACAATAAACTGGAGAATTATTTTGTTTAAAATTTATACCAGATTACAGAACTATAGAGTCAGTGAAGCTGAGGGTGAAGCAATACTCCAGTCTGCAAAATAGTGAATGCAAACTAAGCAGAAGACCTGAAAACATAGCCCCTGTTAATCTAAGCAGTGGAGATATAAACCAACTTTTGTAAATCCTAAATGCAAATAAAACCCGATGACATGCTGAAAGCAGTAGCACCCTAAAGACACACCATCTTCAGTAAAGCATAAGCAATATATTATTACTATATCACATATGATCTGCAATCTGCAGTGGCCTAAATGAAGAAAGCAAATATAATAATACATCGTGTATGAGGTACTTCAACTGTAATGAGTAATTTTCATTTAATATGATTTTGCATCAGGCATGTCAGATGGAAACCCTTAATAATGCCCTTCTTCAACCACCCATGATCATCCATGGCAGCAAAAATGTGTCCAACATTTGCTGGCATCCTGTTAAGGGTCTCAATCATCCTGTCACAGTTGGCATTGTTACATGTCAGCTCTAAATGATTGATTGTACCACTTGCCAGATATCATATCAAGATATTCATAAATAGTGTGCAGTTGCATATGTGCAATCTGTGCACTGTATTTAGTACATCACCATTGATTGCTGTGATTCATAAACATGGATCATCATAATGAATAGTGGTGCACAGATGACTGCCAACATCTGTGAAGGACAGACAAGTGCTCATTGTACATAGTAGTGACCTATGTCACATTTGCATTTGCTACAGATAGGGGAATTGCTGTGTGGTATGACAGCACTGCATAATGAAGCAGGAAACAATGACTTAGTAATGTACGTACTTAACATACCATACAAAGGTATCTGTTCCTTGCTCCATTGTGCTTTATTGTCATGTTACATAGTGAGTCATAAAGGATTTTTATTCATTTTGCAAGAGCTAGGGTCATTATCATAATATGGTAAAGAGGGGATTGAATTCTGTGCAAGCTCTCATTGGTGGAAATTCAGCATTGTCACTATATGGTGTGGAGACGTGTGGTTGTGATAGCAGGTTTGTTTGCACCACAAGGAACTCCATTGCAGTAGGGTTTCTACTAAGCAAAGGAGTGTTTTTATTTTTTTAACTGATGTTGTTGCTCAGTTCTGTTAGTTGAGCAGCATATCAGAAGGGAAACAATCAGTGTGGTGACAAGCACTATAACATCTGTAGCTACATGGTTCTAGTCCTATAAGTTACCCCACTGGGACCAGCCCATGTGCAGCTGGTATCATCTTTGTGAATTGCATATAATCCTTTGTTAGGGGATATTTGTGTGTGTATTTCATGCATAGAATAATCTGGTACATAATGGCGTAAAACTGCATGCAATGCAATGTATTGCCCAATTGTGTATCACTCTTTATGAATCACATAGGACTTTGGATCAGGATATGCATGTCCAAAGACATTGGCAGATGCATATGGAGGACACCTCTGGTAAGAATATTTATGTTATTTTTTTTATTTAGACTTTGAACATTTTATAATTTTAAAATGTATTATTATTTGCTGCAGATAGACTCTTGGCAGATTGTTGGCACTGTTTAAATCATTTAGGATGCTGGGAAGTGTGAGCTACTGTATGCTAAGACACTTTGAAGGTTGGAGTGTTACAATTCGGAATTTATTGCCCATTGTTACTGTTCTTTATCAGGCTGAGATGCCTTCAATAAATGTCCCTTGGCTGTCATCTTCAGATGTTTGCGTGTCTTTTGGAAGTCTGTCTTATTTGTTTGAGTGACTCTGTAGGTGGTATTCATAACTGCTGACTTCATGCTGGAAAGAATTATTGCTCCTTTTGAAGTCTTCACTGGCATTGTCTAGGATTTTGATTCAGAAGTCTTCGATTCTTGAAAATTATTGTTCTGAACTGGTGGAATGTACAACAAAAACGTCCTGTTTTTATCTGGATGTGGATCATCTTAGAATATTTACTCCTTGTTTCTCCTGTTTACTTGGAGTAGTGGCTGATTTGACATTTTTGTTTGCTGCACCATATAATTGAGATGCCTTCTGTAAATATCCTTTGGGTGTTGTCTACAGATGTTTTGGCTGCCTTTTGAAAGTGTGTCTTAGCTACTGTGTGAGGGATTCTCTGGACAGTGTGCAGAAGTGCTGGCTCGTGCAAGAAAGAATTCTTGTTCCAGTTGAGTGTTCATCAACATTATCTGTGGACTGGTTTCAGGAATTCTCTGCCTCTAGGTTTTGTCCTGGATTGGTGAGTTGCCTACCTTCATATAGAAAGAGAACATCTTAGTGTGCTCATTTATTCTGGGTTTCTGCTGTTTGCATGGGGTACTGCGTCATACTGAACATCTGTGTGTATTTAATTTCATTACAACCCAGGACATTATTGACACATTAGTATTAAGTTATGTAAAAAATATTTACTGGGCTGACATTGTGTTAACCCATGCTTATTTAGTTCTTCTCCTTTCGGCTGCTCCCATTAGGGGTCACCACAGTGGATCATTGGTCCACAGAACAAGTGATAGTACAGTTTTATCGTGTTGAGTTGCAAACCTGGCAGCCAACTTTCCTAAGAAGGCACAGAAATGCACAGCTAGGGCCAATTTAGATTGCCCAATCCACCTGCAGCATGTCTTGGGAATAAGAGAGGAAACCAGAGCACCTGCAGGACACCCATGCAAACACAGGGAGCACAAGCAGACTCCGCACAGAAGGCACTTATATACTTGTGAAGCGCACTTCTGTGATGTACTGAATTTTTTACCTTAAATATGTCTTATATTTTCTGGCATTATGTGTCAGTTCTTTATTCTACATTTTAAATCTTATGTATAGTGATGCTGCGTTTTAAAACAATGGAGGAGTTGCTACTAGCTAAGATATGTTTCCAGTTTGCTTCAGAGTACTCCTGCTGTGAGCTTTGACCAGCAGACACCAACTGCAAGGAGAGAGAGAGAGAGAGAGAGAGAGAGAGAGAGAGAGAGAGAGAGATTCTCTGAGCAGAGTTTGGGAGCCTGATCCTTCCTATGTTCCTGTTTATTCTCCTTTACTGTGCAGATATCAAATACATAAGCAAATAATAAATAAACCTAGGAGTTTGCTGCTTCTGCTGCTGTGTAGAGAGGCAAAATACAGTTAATGTTTCCCTACTAGGTGAGTTTGACTCTGTTTCCTGACTATGTTCTCTTCAAAACTATGCTGTTTGCAACTATGCCTTCTCAGTCACATTACCAGAGAATGTTTTTACTAATTTTAAGTTTTAAACCCACAGACTGCAAGATCATCATTTCAGTGAGTTGTATTAGCGATAAGTTCAGAAGTGATAAAACTGGTTTCCTACAAAGTCTTATGTGTTGATTTAGTTTAAGACTCAAACTGTAACCAGGACCTTGGCACCTTACCTGGTTATACTGTACTCGAAGAACCTGTTAATCTTGGCATGGAAAGCATATACCCATTTAACAGCAAAGGAAGTGTTCTGCAGCATCTGCTTAGCATACAGTATGAGCGTAGGTTAACAGTAAGGTTGTGTATGCTATGCAAGATGATCAAGGCATTGGTATGTGTGGATGTGTGTGTGGGGGTCATGTCATCATAATACCAGTCTGTAGACTGCACTTTGTATGGTACTCAGTACTGTCTCATGTCTGTGTCATTCCTAAAATCTCTTCTGCTCTTCCTATTTTAAATACCATGGATGCCACAGATAAGTCAAGGAAGTCTGTTTTTATTATGGGTGGGTTTGTTGTGCATAAAAAGACCTGTAGTTCAGAGCATGTGAAGATATATAATACTTTTTCAATTCTGCATGCAGAGGAAGATTCCCTGTCTGAATTTGATAGTAGGAACTTAACTCTGCATGCAAGCTTTGCTTATTCTGAAGGCATACTGGATGGAGAGAGTCAGACAAAGCAGGTGAAAGCGGATACTGGGCCACACTGATGCTTTACTGGAGCTGTAAATGTTAACCATTTACTTTGCTTTCAAGATCATAGGCTACAATTCTAAGGGATATTATAATGGAAAACATTTCCATTTGACAATGTAGTCAAAGGGTTCAAATGAGGTGGGCTGTTTGTTTTGCTCTCCTCTCTAGCATATTTGGGATTATCTGAATATTATATGAGCCGTCCATCTGGGTGCTGGTTAGGTATAAAGCAGTGCTTTTGGATTTATCTACAAACTGAGAAGGAAATTGATTTTATATAAATTTGCCACATTTCTATCCATCATTTCTTGTGTAACTAGCTGGTGATTTTTTTCTTAGTACTTTTTGTCATTACTCCTGGCAGCCATCAACATTTCTCAGCTACTGTGCTACTCATTTGTTCCCTGCCATCTCTTAGTTTCTTGTCCCCTTCTTGGTCTTGTTAAAAAGTTCCTTGGTCTCACCCAGAAGTTACTTTGGTAACCTGCTGCTTAGGGGTAAGGGGACTGTAATCCAAGCCCTCTGGTTTATGTGCTTGTCTCCACAACAGGCGGCTTGACCTCCATTTTCCCAGAATGGAGCAGGCAGTATGTCATTTTAATCCTGAATTACTGGTGAGATAAAGGAGAAGACTTCATAGGGATGAAACCTGTCCCTTAAAAGTGGTACATGCAACGCTGGTTCATGATGTTTTTCATCTTTTGGGCAGGTCTTACATCAGAGTGTTTTGCAGACCTTTGTTGGTTACATTTTTGTCAGGGCAGAATTTCTTATTTTTCAAGCTGACATGGCAGATTGCCTTTGTTTCATTAAGCTTTGATGTTAACTCTTTTGGGGATGTTGCTTCTTGTAGACATTGAAAAGTGCATTTATCTACAGCTGATTTAGAATAGGATGTAGTGGATTTTTTTTCCTTGCTAAATGTTTATTTGTGGGGGAAGTGTAGGATACAACTGGAGCTTGGTGGCTAACAACTGAATGTAAGCTGAAATATTGAATTATGTCCCTTCGACTACATAATAAAAAATGATATTATGAGAACTATTAGCAATGGTACAATAGACTTCAGCAGTTATTGGTTGGGATGACCTCTCAGTATGCAGGGGCATAAGGAATTTCAACTGTTGAGACTTTCTATGAAATGTTTCTTTTGAAACTAAGGAAATGGCTTTTTTACTTAACAGACGGATTCTGGTTGTGGTAAGCAAGAGGTGATATGTTCTTTTCTTTACTATCCAGTCATCATTAGGAGTCTAGAGTTTTGGTTTGCTTCAGAGGAAGGGGAAAGATGCTGTCATTAAGACTGATATTTATCTGTACTTTGGGTCATGAAACAATTTGCAGCTAGTAAGCATTTTCAGTGCAGACTATGTGCTCCTTATTGGTTTGTTTTGTTATTGATTAGAAAGGCTGCCATTTCAGTTAAAGAAGGACCTATTTTCTTAGGATCTACTAACATGAAGTAAGCAGATAATGTACTCTCTTCCTTACCTAAAATTAGTTCTTCAGAGACCAATGGCTTGTTCCCGTGTTTTTGTGAAAGATCTAATGTACTCCTTTCACAGTCCATTGTGAAGGTTTCTAATTCAGTTTAATTATCAGGGCCATGATATGGATATAGAATGGAAAGGGGGATTTGGTTGTGTGAAATAGGTGAGGTTTATAATTTTTCTATGTGGAGAAGGACTGTTTTATTGAATGCATTTATAAAATGTTTACACATTTTTATAGCATGGCATTTGTGATGGCTGTTAGGAGACACTGTAGATTAAGAATAATTTGGGTCTGTACGACAGAGCTAGTGTTTCAGTTTTATGTCTGTTACATTATGTTTTATGTCTATCAAGAGGCAGGATTTTGTACTATTTCTTTTGATTATTCAGACTGCATTAGATTTAGTATGGCTGCCACATGATTCACTTAGACTGAGTATCCCAAATAATGTGCTATTTTTCCTAATGCTACATTTCTTTTCTAGTTTTTCAAACCATATATAAAGACTATGATGTTCATATGCCAGTTAAATATGAGTATTAAGGTGTTTTTATTCAAAGAGGAGTAAATATGGCTTTGTGTAAGAAATACAAATTTTATGTAATTAACACTCTCACTTTTGTGATCACAAAAGAGCAACATTTATATGAAAATTGACACTTAAAAATAAAACTACCTTAAACTGCCTTTTTGACCGCTGCACCCCATGACATGACATAATACCTAGTTATTCTAATTTATTGATCAGTGTTTTGTGAAAGACCCTATCAAAGGCTGAGGATAAGGCTATATAAATTACATCAAAGCACTAGTTTTCATTTATAGTTGTTATCATATTATTGAACACCACGTAACAGGTAGTCATAGATCTATTTTCAACATATGTGTGATGATATATGGTTTTGATTCTCACCCTTTAGAGTTTGGACAATAATTTATCCAAAATAATCGTCTCCACTATTTTTCCAAAACAAGAAAGTAAACATATGGATTCCCCTTCCCTTAAAGATGGGTATAAAAAGTGTGTGTCTTCAACCTTGAAAAAATGTTACCATACTTAAGTGACCTAGTGAGTAACAGATATAATAGTACTGCTGAATTCATACAGAAGTGTTCTCAAGTCATTATTACTAATTCTGTCTCTTTCCGGTGCTTTTTTTAGTCCAGCTTGCAGTTTCTTTTCAAAATAACCTAATTTAATTTCAGTATCTGAAGTTATTCAGATGTTGCAAGCACAATTTATTACTCCCTTATTGCAGCCAAACTGTTTGCATAAGATTTGTAAATCTTTCTATAATGTATTGTGAGAAAAAAAAATGAATTTACACACAGTTTATTGATTTGTATGTTTTTACCCATATCACATCTTATGTACCTATAAAATGATTTCATATCATGCTCAATATCTTTATATAAATTTTCTTCAAACATTGTCTGAACTTGTCTCATACTTTGTTTAATTGGACAGTTCAGTTTGTTTATTTCAGTTTTCAAAGTTTTAGTTCAGCCTTATTTCCATTTCTTGCATTTCTATCTGTCATCTTAATTATCTTATTCTTATGGAAAAATATCCTCCTGACCTAGTGTGACTAGATTGACTTTAACTTTTTTTTTCAGTTCAAACAATTTCCCTCTCAAAATTTGTCACATTCCTTCTTACAGTCTTTCCACTAAATGCATCACTCCAATTAGTTTTACATGGTGACTGTTTTGCTTCCATATAGTTTGTTATTAATCTTCTGTGCATTGGTTTATGCCTCACTTTGGCAGAACTACTTAGCAGTAATTTAACCTTTGTAACCCAATGGCTCTACAGCATATCAAAGGTGGCAAAACTTGACATGAAGTAACAATCATTTTCTTAGGAACACAAACTATGTGCGGTGTGTTCACTTCTTTTTCAAAATCTCTAAATCCCTGCAGCCAGTGATTCTGAATTCAAGGACTTCTAATGGATAAACCCCCTCAAAGGCTCAATATTGACATAGCTATTTATACAAATGGGTTCTGTTCCTACATAGATAGTGCCTAGACCTGGCAGTCCCTATTAGAACCAAATACAATTGGAAATGTAAGTCCAAACCACCCTGGCGGTCAACTACCTTAAATAAACCTTATTACCAAAGGAAAAAAAAACTCTAAGTCACACAACAGATCTAAAATTCCTTATATTAAAGATTGCATCAAGAATATTGGTAAGGAACTAAAAACTACTATTTGGGACAATAAGGCAAGTCATGAACCTACTTAGCTTTTGAAGCCATGGATAGTTATAAGTAGTTCTTTAGCTACATTAGGGAACTAATAAATAACACTGAGCAGTGTTTTATACTGATCAGAAATGGCACCAACCTCTCAGACCCAGTATGCATAGCAAGTACACTACTGAACAGACTTTACCCCTGTTTTATTTCCACAAATTCCCAAAACCCTTCCTTCTCCTATTACCACAAAAGAACACTTTCTGAACAAACTGTCTGAGACCAAAACTATTACCTCTATGGGGCCTGATAATTAATGCCTAATAATCGGTGCCTAACATGCTTTTGTCATGTTTAATTTTAGCCCCTTTCTAGATATATTATGCCTTTCTGGAGCCCCTCCTTAAATTGTTTAACTTGAGCATCTGTCCCTGGCATATGATAAACTGCAGTGGTAATACCACTACACGAGAATGACCTTACCACAGAGCTGGGAAACTATAGACTCATTAACCTAACTAGTCTAATCTGCATAGCCAAGGAATGCATCATATCTGACCTCGTAGACTATGATATCAAAAACAGTATCAGGTTAGAATCACATCAATTTTTTTCTCAAAGGGAAATTCTGTCTACTTAATTTAGTTAACTTCTTTGAAAAGGTCACACAGGCTGTATACAGCAGTCATACTATTCACACAGCTTATTTGAATCTGGCCAAAACACATACATCCTCCATTTCTTATGAGCTAAGTTCCTTAAAAGGAGATCCATTTGTGGTTTGGTGAATAGCCAACTGGCTGAAAGATAAAATGCACATAGTTAAGGGGGCAGGCACCTCCTCAGAAGTATGAACACAATGGTGAGCACAATACTGGGACACCTCTTACTCAGCATCTATTCTCCGATCTCCAGTCTGGGAATCAAGATCTTTGGTTAAGTTAGCAGATGATTACAAACTGAGTATTATTGTTAATTTTCCCTCTGATACCCATTCATTACAGCAGTAACTAACTATTGTAAACCAGTGGTATATGGAAAAGGGGCTAAAATTAAACACGACAAAGTATAGTATTGCCACATTAGATAAGTAGCTCTCTCCCTCAATGTACACTATAGACAATACCCCACTTCAAGATGATAATAATTAAAGTTAGGTATCTTGAAACCTAGGTCAATAATTCCCTCTCCATTGACCACAATGTGGCAACAGTAAGTCAGAAACGTTTTCTGTTTAGTACAACTAATATCTAAAGTCATATCATCTAGATCAAAGAAATTATCATCCTTCTGTATGCAGCCCTAATTAGACCAATTATTGAGTACAATGCCTCTTTCATGATGTACCTTTCTAAATATATTATGCAACTGGAAATGTCCCAGAGGTTTCTGACCAAGAAGACTGTTGACCTAAAGTTCCTGAGTTACAAGTAAAGGCCTGAAGTGCTAACTAATTTTTTGGTTTCTTGTAGTTTCTTGTGGGGTGAGATCTATGCATTACATTTTATACTATTAGGGAACTTGTTCTCCTTGATCGTCTGTATCTTCACAACTCAGAAAGCTCTATTTATACCAGAACTACAGACTTAAATTGTCACCAGCACATGAATAAAATGGAGAGAAATGTATTACTCAATACCCTACTTCGAGAGCAGACCTCCCCTGCAAGTTAAACAGAGTTACTCCATAGCATCCTTCAGATCAAACCTGGATGATTGGATGGATAACCGTAAATTTACACCAGGACTGACCTGCCTTGTCCTCCTTGAGAAGTGAGGTACAGTATGAGAGTGGATTTTGACAGTTTTCTTGCTTTGTATTTCCTATGACCCAATGTGATAGTCTGATTGACAACTCTAAATTATCCATAGCTATATGTGCGATGTGTGTGCGTGTGTTTCTGCATGTGTGTTATAAAAGAAAGGCCAGACAATATAATTCTCTTCCCTACTTGCCTTGTAAACTCTATAGAAAATGACAGCTGTTCATGGGGTTGCTACAGGAGTTAGATGTGACTTCACAGATTTGGATGGATGCCTGTTGATTTTGATGCTGATGCTGAACATGACAAAGTCACTAACATTTTGATTAGGTGACTAGGTGGTGGTGAAGGGTATTATGTTATGGAAGGTGCAGTGGTGCAGCTGTAGCATTATCGCCTCACAGCAAGAGGTTTTCCAGTTCGATTCTTGGCTGGAGTGCCTTCTGTGGTTTCCTCTGGGTGCTCAGGTTTCATCCCACATTACAATGACGTGTCTGGAGCATTTCACCCTGGGCCACTGTTGAAAATTGGCTTCATTCTAAGTCGGACTTTCCCAGTAAACAAATGTCAAATAAATAAATTATTTTTGATGATGTGCCCCAAAAAGTTTTAGGTCTTTATTTTTTTAGCTGGTGATATAGCAATTGGTTAAAATGTTTGAGGTTTTTGCCTTCTTGGGGTAAATGTAAGATACCTTACTCCAAAATGTTGCTATTAATATGATCATGTAGCATGGGAGGGGGTGCTGAAGCCTGAAAAAATAAAATCAAACTTAAAAAATATCATTAAGTGAATGTCTAGAAGTGTCTCTTTGGAAATCTGTCTTGCAGCATTCAAAATCCCAAAGATTATCCTCACAGGACAAACATACATCCCACAACCTTTTGTGTATGGGATACAGCATAGTCAAAATGACTTTTATACTTCTGTATGTCTGTGTGTGTGTGTGTGTGTGTGTGTGTGTGTGTGTGTGTGTGTGTGTGTGTGTGTGTGTGTGTGAATATGTGTGTGTATGTGTGTGTGTGTGTGTGTGTGTGTGTGTGTGTGTGTGTGTGTGTGTGTGTGTGTGTATGTGTGTGTGTGTGTGTGTGTATGTGTGTGTGTGCATTTTATTTTTGTTATGGAGGAATAATACTATGGAAGCTTCATTTGATATTTTGAAAATTGCTGGCATCACACCTGTGTCACTTGCACAATGTGACCATATAGTCAGTCCCGGCTTAGATGACTGTTTGCTGGTAACCTACGTTACTTTTAAAGGAATACATTTCCATAGTACTTTTTCTCCATTCGCCAAGAAGAATTCAGAAAGCCTCATCTGTTTCTAACTCAGGCATTGGAACAGAGTTTTGGGGAAAGTCTGTGCTTTGTCTCACATTTTCAGTGATGCTCTTCCAGACTGGTATACCTGTTCATCCAAATGTATTTCCTTATATTTTGGGTTACATATTAGCAGCATATCTTGTGGAGACTTCGGCATGGTTGCTGATAAAAACGTGTTCAACAGCATATTCAGACATTTTAGAATAAAAATCTCAATGTCATTCTTTGTTACTGATAGGCAGAAGTTTAGTTTGAAACATTCTGGTAGATAAATAAAAAACATTAAAACAAACAAATGTCTTTATACAACCACCTTGTGCAAGATATAATCACAGTGAGTGATTCTCTTCTTCATTGTGGTCCACACTAGAATTCAGAGTTACAAGTAAGACATGGCCACAAAATAAAACAAAGACATTGACATGTAAATAAATGTCTTGGAACCAAGAGCCATATTTCTGTAGTAAGATACTGGGCAGTACTGATAAAGAATCATGTGGCACAGATTAGAACACACAGCGTCACTCCTGTCTTAAGTCTGTCAGCCTGATGAACTCTTGTAAGTTTGGAAAACTAAAGCACTTACTGATGTAACAAAGAATTTTTGCTTCTGAAATCTGGTGTTTCTTATAGATATTTCTTATATTAATTTCTTTTAACAGTTTTGTTTTATATGATTTTATAGCTCTAGTTAACATTCTTATTGGATTGACTATTACCAGCTGTTGTAAATAATATGGAAATTGTCAAGAACTACCAAAACTAAAATTTTATGTCATAGGGTCAAATCATTTATATGAATATGACTTTGTGTGTGTGTGTGTGTGTGTGTGTGTGTGTGTGTGTGTGTGTGTTTTTGTGACTTTGTTTGTGTCTTTTGGCTTTTCCCGGTTAGGGGTCGCCACAGCGGAACTCCGGTCCGCTAATGATTGGTAGTGGATTTTTACGTACCTGGTTACCAGCCCTGACGTACAACCTTCAACGAAGGCACACCCCATTCACATATGCCTCCACACAGAAGACGCTGTAGCTGAGAATCGAATGGGACAATGTCTTGCTATGAGGTGACAACGCTACCACAGCACCACCACCGCAGTGTGTGTGTTTGTGATTACATGTTGTAAATAAGATGTTCAAATTTCTGTCTCATTGTGTTGCCAAATAGCCCGGGTCATGACTGAAAAAGGCCCTTGGTTCAACCCACTTACCAGTTAACAAACAAAAAATAAATAAATTAAATAAATAAACTGCAGGACCTGCTAATCCTTTATGGGGTTATTACTACTGATTCTTATGGTTATTGGCTCCTGCACTCCTAATATCCTCTTTTATCTTTGCCTTGTTGGTGTGAGGGAAGTGAGATCACAGCAGTGAATACATGCCTTTCAGAGATGAATAAATTGCCCTGGTGTAATTTCAGGATAAAACTGATAACACAGAGCAACTGCACCCCAGCTAGCTTTCTCTTGGAAGGAGTTATGTGAATGAGATATTGGAATATTGATGCAGGATATAGGAAAGGAACATACACCAAAAGGTCTAATCAAAGACTGGAGAATCCTCCAGCATTATTTATTTAATTTAGTTTTAATGCTATTAATATCACCAAGACAATGGCTTGGATCCCGGGAAGATCAAGGGAGAAAAGTTCCACAATACAAAAGTAGGAAATACTTAGAACAAGAAGTCAATTTAACCAACATATTTTTGTAATGTGGAAGGAAACCAGAGTGCATAGATAAAATGAAAGAGCATTGCAAACTTATTTCTTTCTACTTTCTCATACCTTAGACCCAAGTCTACCAGTTAAAAGTCTTGTCAGGAGAGATTAGAAGAGTGACACAAAGTCTGGCCTTGTTATGGAATGAGGCAATGAGAGATGACAGTATAGTATACCTCAGGCTACATGAGAAAGCTGATTTTTAGAAGATGAATAATGTTATGTGCAACAGACAACATTACTATGATGTGAATATGTGATAGTAAAGGACATAACATAAGAAAAAATAAAAGTGATTTGAATGTCTTTCTTGGGCAAACCCCAGGAGACAGCTTTAGTGGCATCTCTGTTCTGTAGCACGGGGATACCTTAAATAGCATCAAGAGTTATTGTATTGCATGTACACCTGGTAGTATGTGGGCATGGCCTATGCAAATTAAGCTGTTACATACCCCTGTGCACTGCTCTTCAAGGATACTTGTATAGTACAGTGATTCAGAGATGTCCATACTACATAAGATCCATGCAGAGCACTGCAAAAATGTATGTAAGTGTATGTGGCTATTAATGCCTTGTTTCCAAAGGGAGGATCTGAACAATGCAAAGCTACTCTGCTTTGCCCTGCCCAAATTCTGATTCTTAGGCCAGGTGAATAATGTTGTCCAGTGTGTGTGTGTGTGTGTGTGTGTGTGTGTGTGTGTGTGTGTGTGTATGTGCGTGTGTGTGTGTAATAGTGTAATACGCTATGAGATAGAGTATTACAGGCTACTGTACTCCAGGCAGTAATACTCTGTGTCACAGTTGTGTGCGAATAGCAAGTCACCTGCTTGTCCCTGGTCTGTCCTCTTCTGTATTCTTTGAATAAGTAGCTAGGCAGTATTTACCTGGGTCCTCACCTTTGTCTGCTGGCAGTAACATCTTGTTCAGGCAGGGGATATACTTGGGAGATGTGAGGGTGTATACGTATGTTTGTCACAGTGTGAGACCATTTTCATTTGGGGGGGGGTCTTAGATGGCCGCTCTTGTGTAAGTGCATGGCTTCACAGACATGCTTGTGTACATGCTTGAACAGATTGTTTATATTTTGCCTGTATGGTTTTTGACACACATGTAGTCACACTCTAGGCACATGCATGCAGCTATAATCTCATTGCCACCAAAAGGTGGGACTTAAGTTTTTTTTTTTCAGTACCCTGCTTTACTGAGATTCACACAACTGTGCAAAGAGTTTAACTCAGAGTCAGTGGATCAGACATTTCAAACCCAATTTTTTCCATGGTTAAGTGGTATGATCAGTGTATATAAACTAGACAGGGAACCAAATGAATTCTACAACATTGTAAACATACTAAAGCTTACCAGCATTGTGTAAGTCATGTCTAACTCCTCTTTCCTTTCTTGATATATATTAAGAAACTGCAGCAAGTTTTACCTTTGTCTTTTTGTTACACTATGCCTTTGTTTCTGAGGGATGCACACGGATAGTGCTTTCAGATCAGTTTTATTCTTTCACTAAAAAACTTTGATGTAGTCACAGCTGGTTTAATAGCATATTTAATCAGAAATCATTTGATGATGTTTCATTGGTCATATTTTGACATTTTATATCAGACTATGTTCAGTCTTTGCTGCAGTAACTGAAGAATGGCACTTACCATTTCTGGTTCCACTATTTTTACCTCCTTAAGTTGTTTCACAGGACTTTCCTGCAAGAAAACAAAACACTGCACTGTAACAAAAAGCAAGTGTAATAAATAGCTTGATGTTATCGGCTGAATGCTCACATTTCAGGCAATGACAAGAATGTACAATATTAAGAAAACTTGTGACATGCATTTTGCTACAACTATAAATCTTGTCACTTTTATGCCAAAAAAAGAAACAATATAAATTACTATACTACAATGAACAAATTAATTTAATATTCAGAAATGTGAAAAAAATCATAATGGTCCATGTAGCTGCCTTGCTCATTAACATTTCTTTCCTAGATTTTTAGAATGAACTTTGGAAACACTGCCTCATGAACAAGTGCAAAGAAAAAGAGCACCACTTCTAACCAAAATATGGCTTTGAAAACAACATTCAACATCAAGTTTTTCTGATTACAAAGTGCCTTGCTAGCCCTGTAATATGATCCCTGTGGTTTCACATATAAAGAACTGTGACTGAAGTATCTTTCCTTTTTCTGTCTCTACCAATTCTGCTGTCTCTGCACGCTATTTTGGACTTCTGTTAAATATGCATTATTTCCTTTTTTTAGGCAGTCTAAGACAGCACTAATCCAGAACACTGCCATTCTAAATAAATGAAAAGAGAAGACTGGAGGAGAGGGAAAGATAAATGATATCATATTGTGAGGATACACAGTATATTGTGGGAATAGGAAGCCTTGACTACCAAAAATTCATACCAATATGGCTGCACCTTCGTACTATCTGTATGTTTTTCCCTGGTGAGATCAGATCATCGGTCTGTCTCATTCAAAGCTTCTCTCATACCCAAACCCTCCCCAGTTGTAACCAGGCTAAAAAACTTCTCAAACGCTGACTACAACCTCCTAAGTGAATCTAGTTGACTTCTTTGAGACTGTCACCAAGGCCTTGGATAAGGGAAAGTCAGTACCTTGGCCTTGGATGAGGGAAAGTCAGTACCTTGACCTGGCCAAGGCCTTTGACACAATCCCCCACTCGGGCATCATCGAAAAGCTAACACAACTTGGTGTTAATCCCTATCTCATCAGATGGGTGACCAACTGGCTCACAGATAGGACCCACAAGGTCAAAATAGGTGCCACCACCTCCGATAGCAGACCTGTCATTAGTGGTGTTCACCAGAGATCTGTCCTGGGACCCCTACTGTTTGGAATCTACTTCTCAGAGGTCCAGGCAAAGACAATGAGCCTGTGGCTGTCCAATTTTGCAGATGACTGTAAGTTAGGTGCTGTCATTGACTCCCCGAATGATGTTAATATACTGCAGGAGGGTCTCACAGCTACAAATAACTGGTGCCAAAGTCATGGCCTTAAGTTATATCATACCATACGGCAAAAACATGGCCTCTACTGATTACCACATCAACAGCAACCTCCTAAGCACACAATCTGTAGTGATAGACCTGGGTACTCAGGTTGACAACAATCTCACATTTGGCCATCGTGCGGCGGCAGTGGTCAGAAAAGCCTTTTTCTTGGTTCATCTCATTAGTAAAGAGATTGCATCCAGAAAAAAAGGAGGTCATTACGTCTCTGTACTCCTCCCTCATTAAATCTATAATTGAGTATAATGCCCTGTTTGGTATGTGCCTCTCCAAACACCTGCACCAACTGGAAAGGCCGGAGAAATACCTCACAAAGACAATCCATGGCCTCCAACACCTGTCCTATGTGGACAGGCTCAAGTCACTATCACTCTACTTGGTATCATACAGATTGCTCAGAGGTGATCTGTGTCTCACCTACAAGGCAATATCGGACCCTGCACTACTAGAGATGCTCCATATCCATAAGTCTAACTCCTCATACCTAAATCTAATATGCAACATCAACAAAACCTGCTGGAGAGACAGTTTTGTCTCCAGAGGCTGCTCCATCTCTGGAATAGACTTCTCATACATGTCAAACAGAGTGCCTCATTGGCTCTCTTCAAGCACAACCTTGATGAGTGGATGGGAAACCACAAATTTGTCCGAGGGGTTCCACCTTTGTCCCTCAATGACAGGGGTGACAGATGCTGACTGAAGTTTCTTTTTTGGGATAAACTCTTGGCTAGGCTTGTACGGGCCCCAGGGCCATTAGCCTAGTAACGTTCTATGATCCGTGGTCATACAAATTGTAAAGTATTACTAAATACTTCAAATGATGAATGAGAATTAGTAATCTATACAAAACAGAGGTATATTTAAAAACATTTTTCCATTTATCCTATATAGTTATCCGTTTAATCTGAGTAATAATTGCCTGTCATGAACAACAACATTTTCAGTTTTCCAAAAATTCAGAAATATAATGACTGCCATCACCATGAAATACTTAAAGCAATTGAAATTTAAAGACATCCAGGTGTCAGACCTAGAAAATTATTAGTTTTACAAACCTACCTTTGAAAATGAGTGAAGGTGACAATGTTATTTTCAGTAATTTGTACTAGGTATCATTTATATGAATTCATAGCCTAGGTCAAAAACTAGTACACAGAAAAAAAACTATTTATTTGCTTTCTCTATATCAAAAATATCAAACTCAGAAGCTCTTTTAAATGTTCTGACCCTGTATAATGAAAACCTGATTAGTTTACATAGTGTATATAATTGTTTTATTTTACAAACACCATTTTAATGGTATAAGCAATGCTATAATATTCACACTCCAGCATATTCCAATTCATAACAATTCGTGTTTAGCCTTTGTTTTATTAAGAATTTGACAGGGTGGTATACCTCACTATTAATACACTATTAATACATAACAAAATATATAATTTGCAGATAAGGAACTGAATTCTGTAAAACTAGAAATGTCAACAAAAACTTTGTGTAATCAAACTTTGTGCCATGAGGGTGAAAATTAACACACCAACTAAAATCCCTAACAAATGGGTCCACGAAAACTGATAAATAATCTGCCTTGTTGTTTATGCTGCTACCACCATGAGTCAATTTATTGCAACTAGCACTCAGAGCATCATTTATTTATAACTTTACCTTGCTTATATTGTTTTCTCAGTGAAGGTTCCATCTCATAAATCTCACTCGTTATTAGAATTACATCTCAGCTTGTAGGGGACTCTGTTCTTTTCTAGCATCTCATAATGACTTTCTTTGCAGCCAGTATCAACAAACTAAACAAAAAAATACTTCTAGCTCAGTAATAAGAAGCTGTGTGTGTGTGTGTGTGTGTGTGTGTGTGTGTGTGTGTGTGTGTGCGTGTGCGTGTGCGTGTGCGTGTGTGTGTGTGTGTGTGTCTGTCTGTCTAATACCAGTCTTCTGGCCAAATACCACTGCATATATTTTGTAGATCTAACCTGAATGAAAGTTTTGGAAAACTACAAAAACATTTTGCCATTTAGCAACTGCTTCTTCCACACATGTACAGCAGTAAATGGGTAACCCTCAGAAACATCATTTTCAAATCAGATGGGCTATAAAATTGCATATGGAGGCATTCTGCATGATGTTTTGGCATTTTCAAGACTTTGTAACAAATTTAGGTAATGCTCAAATAAAGTACAGTTGTGTAAAATCTTACCATAACAGTAGATGTCCTTCTCTTCACTGTTGCAGTACTCTTCATAGAAGGTACGTCCTGCCCAGGACAGCCTGATGATCGGACAGCATGAAAAAGCCTAAAAAAGATCTTGTGTGTGCCATGCATCACGTTTATGCTCCCCACACAGAACATATGGCATAAAAGGGGCATACAGTTGCAACTACCTAGAACTGAATTACCCCAGAAGAGAACAGTTGCCATAGGACAAAGGAGTCCATGCACATCCAGAAGGAAAAAATGCAGAATAAACAGGAGGGAGTTGAAGGGAGGGAGCTAATACTGCAACAGTGAAGAGAAGGACATCTACTGTTATGGTAAGATTTTGCACAACTGTACTATGTCCTTCTATATCACTGTTGTAGTATTCTTCATAGAAGGGAGAGTAAAAAAAGCTCAAGAAACAGAATGGGAGGTGGAAGGCTGAGAAGATCCTTTAACAAACACACATAAAATGGTTTCAGCAAAAGCATCTCTGGCACTAGAAACCATATCCAACATATAATGCTTATTAAAGGTATGCTCTGAAGACCAAGTAGCAGCTTAAAGGACATAATTGGTGTCCAACCCCTTGAAGAGGGCACCAGAAGAGGCAACAACCCTAGTGGAATGAGGTCTAACAGAAGTAGACAGAGATTTGCCATGAAAAGAATAACAAAAGAAAATGGCATTAGGTATCCAGGAGGAGATGGTTTGCTTATAAACAGCCAAACCCAAAGACCTGGGATGAAAGGAAACAAAAAGGTGATCAGAATTATGAATAGTCCTAGTTTTATCCAAATAGTACCTGAGCTGTCTGTGCAAATCAAAGGTATCCAGGAGCCTCTCACTAGCAGACTGAGGAAAAGGGAAAAAGGAAGGGAGTTGTACTGACTGATTCAAGGACAACTCATTTACAACCTTGGGCATAAAAGGAGGAGTAATACATAGGGACACCCTGTCCCTGTGAAAAAACAAAAAGGAGAAATAGCCATAAGGGCCTGGAGGTCAGAAACCCTCCGAGCTGAAGTAAGAGCCAGCAACAAAACAGTCTTCCAGGTACAAAGTTGCAAAGAAGCAGAATCTGCAGGCTCAAAAGGAGCCTGAGTCAATTTTTCCAAAACAACATTAAGGTCCCAAGCAGACTGGAGAAGTGGGGGTGGATGAGAGACCCCTTGTCCTGTGTGAGGAGATCCAACTGGTGAGGTGAATTGTGATGACTGCCCCTGGCCAGATGCATTAAGAGGGAGAGCCAGTGCTGTCTGAACCAAAAGGAAGTCACTAGCAAGACTTTTGGGGAGTCCAGATGAATCTTTTGCAGGATTCTTGAAAGTAGAGGAAGACGAGGGAAAGTCTAAAGAAACATCCCCTTCCAAGGAAAGGAAAGGGTGTCCATCTTCCACACTAGATAACATAGCACTCTGGAACAAAAAAGAGAAGCTGCCTGTTCAGATGAAAGGCAAAAAGATCTACCTGAGAAATACCCCATCGATGGACAATGTCCAGAAAGATGTCTCTTTAAAGCATCCATTCATAAGCCTGCATTTTGGACCTGCTCAGAGAGTCTGCCACTAGATTGTGCTCTGAAGAAATGTATACTGCCTGAAGAGTTAGCTGATAACTGACAGCCACTTCCTAGGCCTGAAGCAGCATCCTGTAGAGGAGTAAAGATTTCATGCCCTCCTGCTTGTTGACATGCCATATCACTATAGTGTTGTCTGTGTACACCTTTAAGGGGCCTGGAGAGAACATGGGGTGAAAAGCCTGAAGGGACAAAATCAGAGCTCTCATCTCTTTAATGTTAATATTATCTGACTTCTGAAGGGGAGGCTAGAGACCCTTAACTTTCAGGTAACCAAAATAAAATTCTTCCACAACCCATGTCTAAGGCATCGATGAACAGCTCTTGAGAAGGGACATGAGGCTGAAAGGGCTGGCTTGGGTTGAGAGCAAACTGTTGAATCCACCACTCAAATTCCTTCTTGAGACTGGGAAGGAGAGGTATACTGAAATTCAGAGGGTGACGATACTGTAGCCAAACTGACTTGAGGTACCATTGAAGCTTCTGCATAAGCAGTCTGGCAAGAGGAAGCACAAGAATAGAAGAGGCCATGAATCCCAGGGCCTGAAGAAACTCCTAGCCTGCCTGGCATGGCAGTTAGAGGAAGAAAAAACTGAAAGAAGGCTGTTAATGACAATACCTTTGGAGGTGGAAGAGAAGCTAACACTGGCACTGTCTGAATACTGCATCCAAGATACACATGATCTGAGAGGGAGTCAGGATGGACTTTTGGAAGTTGATAGCAAACTCCAGACTTTGAAGACGAGAGATGGTGAATTGCAGATCCTTTAACAGTCGACTGGGAGAAGGCGCCTGAAGCAACAGGTCATCTAGATAAGGAAAAATATGAATGCCTTAGAGTCTGCAGAAGGCAATAACAGGAGCTAGGCATTTTGTGAATACCCTTGGGGCAGTAAAAAAGCCAAAGGGCAAACTAGAGAACTGAAAATGAGTGGAAGACACAGAGATGAAACCAAGAATAATCCCTCATGATGGACCCAAAAGCCGCAGTCCTAGAAGAGGTGTCAGCAGTATCATAGCCACTTGAGAAGCAGAACCTAAAAAGGATAAAGCAGAGGATTTGCCTTCAGAGTCAGGGAGGGTAGAGATAACTTGACAAGCCAGAGCAATCAATGTCAGAGCATAACTAGTCATGGGTCTGGTAATTAATAGCCCTAAAGGCCAAAGTAGAAGCAGTATAAACGTTCTTGCAAATGCTCTCCATTGCTTTACTATCCTTATCAGAAGGCAAAAGTTTAGAAGGTTTGTTAGAAGAGACTGACACCACAGCAGGATCAGCAAAAGGACAATTAAATAAAAATTGACAATCCTCAGGAACCTTATAGAACCTATCAGGTTTCTTATGAGCAGGAGACTGAGAATCAGGAGACTTGGAAGCAGCAATGAAAGTATCCAACAAGGCAGCCAACAAAGGAGGAACTGCAGATGGTTTAGGAGTATCCACCTGAACTAACTCATAATATCTTTTCTGAATATCAGACACTTGAGAAGAATCCCACTTAAAGAATTCCATTAACCTAGCAATTGTGTCCCCAAAGGACAATTCCTCAAAAGGAGACTCAGAGCTAGCAGACTCCTCTTCATCAGAACCATAAGCCAAAGACGAAGGCATCCGTGAAGAATAGGGCAAAGACCCCTCACCAGATACTGAATTCTTTTCCGAGGAATCTGGATCCCTGAGCCATTTAGAAGGGTTACAGGTCCAAGGAGGTGTGGGTACTAAAACCCCTTGAAGAGGCTTCAGGGCCATTAAGGCAGAAAACAAGCCCTGAGTAAACTCTTGCCATTTCCTTTGAGGATCCATAGGATGCTTCAGTTTTTGTCTTTCTTAGAAGGGACATCAGCTCTAACAATACCGGAGGTTCTGACCTTTGGTGAGATTTAGTAACAGAACCTGGAACTTTCTTCCTGACCAATATCTGCGGAATTCCTCTAGGACCCTTTGAGATAATCAACCGAAGCTCCCCCTTGATGTCTGGAGCAGACACCTGCAAAGCCTCGGAGGACGTGCAAAAAATGATTTATGCTGGCCTCTGGAGGGGTTGTGGCAGTGAAGTCTGACAAAGACGCCGAATGCCCTACAAGGTTATCACTTGCTTCTAGAGGGGTGTCCAGTTCATAGTTTCATAGATGTTTACTAGGCTACTGACCACAAGGGCCTTTTTAAGCCTAGCCATGCATCCAAATCTCTGACAAGTTTTGGTGGAGGCTGAACAGCTTGAGAATCTGTCTGAGACTTCTTGAACTTCTGTTTACCTAGAGGGAGTAAGTTGGGGTTGAAGGATTCTGCCATGGTATCCTGGGCTTACTGTTTTAGCCACTGGTTTTCAAGATAAATGGCCAATGAAGACAAACAGCTTTTGAGTGTCTTAGGTACAAATGCCTTACAGATACTAGAAGAGATATGGTCATGGGAAGCATCCAAACAAAAAAGACAATGTTCGTGATGATCCTTATGGGGAATCTGCCTCCTACAATGACATTTTCCCTTCTAGGATGACATGAACTCTAGGTAGTAAAATACAAAACAAGACCAAGAAAAGTGAAAAAGAAATAATGGGGCAGTTATCTGGTGTTGCTAAATATTCAGTACAGCAACAAGGCTTTCAGACCAACTGGCAAAAAAAACGTTTGAACTGGTGGCAAGAGACATTCTCAGTAGTTGCATCTATATGTCCCTTTTATGACCTATTTTCTGTGTGGGGAGCATAAATTTGATGTACAGTGCATACAAGATCTTATTTTAGGCTTTTTTCCTACTGATCAAGCATTGGGCTGATGTGGGAGGGACATCCCTTCTATGAAGTATACTGCAACAGTGATATAGAAGGACACCAGCCTTCTGATCTTCGGAAAAACCTCAATGAAGGTATTTCCCAAGACCTATAAAGGGAGTCACATCCCCCTACATCCTGTTTATATAATTTTTGTAGACTGTATTAAGCAGGTGTTTAGGGTTGCTAGAATTTCCTTTTTGTAGCAGACAAAAACAGAATGTATTATGGCTTATTCCATACTGCTGCCACTATCACACTCAAGACCACTCTGTATCTAAGATGCATCCCTTGAAGTACTATACATTTAAATGAAGACAGAACCATGACATTGGATCCCCTTTAAGGAGTAGCTGCTCCTAGTAACTTAAAGTAGAAAGACTAGCCATCCTTCCGTGCATATCAATCCCAGTCCCAGCTTAATGATCAGACATATAGAAATCAGTTCAGTTAAACAGTCCATGGCCTCAGTGGTCACAGACACCAAGCTTGTATTCTTAACTATTACAGACAAAAATGTCTTGTCTTAGACCATTCAAGACAGTCATAATTAGAACCAGTGTGATCCAGTTTTACCTAGGCTATAAAATTTCAGGCAGCAATATAACTTTTCCTAACTATATAGCCAAAAAGGTAGCCATTTGAAATGTCAGGACTCTGAGTTCCAAAACATGGAGATTGAATGACCAACAAAATGGACTTACTGAGTCAAAGATGGCCATTTCGCAGAATATTCTCTTTTCTCTGAGGTATGACGATCGTGGAGTTGGTATATATAAGTTCACACAATGTAGGGGGGCTTGCCTCCTCCTTTGGGGGTGCAGGTGGGGCTTGACCCGTGCAAAAATAGAAGTCTAAAGGAGAAGAGTGATGTTCAAGATTTGCTGCTCTCCTGGATTTTCGATTTTCTTTTTCAGTCTATTGGCACTTGGCGTTATCAGTGTTGACATTTCAATGGGGAGCCAACAAAAAAGCCTCATTTGACAAGCTATGTAGTAGTGTTCAGAACTGAAGATTCCCAATCCTCCTGATCAGCTACATTTTTTCTCAAGCCACCCTTGCCTTATGTTCCAGCCACAAGAAGGACAGAAACTTTGTCATATGCCCCTTAATAAACCAAATGGCACAGATAATGTAGAGCTGATCTCAGTTCTGACTTTTCACTCAACAATATAAAGTTCTTAAAAATATAAACTTCTGGGGGAATCTAAAGTGTGCCAAACCATAGCATGAGAAAGTCCAGTCAACTCTTTCAAACACTTCCTATGGATAGAATCTAATAGTCTTCATGTTTTTAGTTTTCTGCATAAAAAATAGAGTCTTGATAATATTTCCAAATGTTTTATACCCTAGAAAAAGCCACACTGATCCATACAGACTAATTTAAGTATTATTGGAACCACTCTTGTAGCCAGTAAACCTGTTTATGATCATGCTTTAATATAGATATCGGCCTATATGACACTGCATTTTATGGGTCTTCACCAGGCGTTGGTATAACTGATATCACTGTCTGTCTCTATCATTGACAGAAGCACTACTCTGTTATTAAGAACATATTATGGCACTTTTATAAATTCTTGAACAAACTTATTTTCTTCCGAGCTATGCAACTCACTGGTCAGACCATCAAGAACAGCACTCTTCTTTCCATGACACTGTGCCATCCCCCAAAATCTTAAATCAAATATTATAAACAGTGCAAGGTTTAAAACATAGAGCTTCATAAACTTAGGGCAGTGCTACTTTTGTAAGTTCAGACTGTAAAGGTACTATCAATGATTTTTCCATAATATCAGAAGTCATAGATGCATGTTCCCACAAACCATCCTGCATACATAAAAACAAATATTCCATTCAAATGGGTCCTGGTAGTTCACATTTGGTATATAAATGGTTATATAGCCTACCACATTTCGTCAAACAGTAGAACAGTCAAGAATCAGAACTTCAACTGATCCTGTACAATAGCAGTGAAACATAATATATAGCTTATCTGTCACCTTATCGATGACTGAATGTGACTTATACAGGGAAATATCTTACATTATCTACATGAGACTCCCTGCAAAACTCATTAATTGACACAGTAGCTTACTGAGAAAAGGTGTGAGTCCAACAAACTTTCCAGTGTAATTCCATACGGCACAAAAATAACCAATTAAGGATTTAAACATCAGTCCTTCCACGCTCATTTATCAAGCAACAGAACTAGTTACTTGAGTTCTAGTAAGAATGCTGTGATAAAATCAAAGCATCTACTATAGCAATAACCCACGCCTGGGTGTGGGTAATGCTGGATTTACCCACGGTTGGCGTGGTTTGGTCCCGAGGCCCGAGGACCAAACAAAGCCAACCGTGGTAAATACAGCATTACCCACACCCAGAAGTGAGTTATTACTATATAATGACATTATTTAAGAAAAGAAATAATTACTTTTCTTAAATAATGGCATTGTATAATGCCTCTTTACTGCCCTTCCGCAGCTGTCTGGTATTCTGCGGCAGTTCTGATGTACTGCGCATGCCTATGCAGTACATCAGAGCTGTGGGCAAAAGCACTGTTTCGCTATGTTAAATGGGTTTAACATAGTGAGACAGCTTTAAAATAAGCAACAGAGATCTCCGTTGCTTATTGTAAAGCTGTCTCGCTATGTTAAACCCATTTAACATATGAACAGTAAAGCAATGGAGATCTTGCGATCTCCGTTGCTTTTTTTTTTAAACTGTCTCGCTAAACGGGATATCTCCGTTGCTTATTTTAAAGCTGTCTCGCTATGTTAAACCCATTTAATATAGCGAGACAGCTTTAAAGCAACGGAGATCGCAAGATCTCCGTTGCTTTTACACACTGTGTCGCTATGTTAAAGGAGTTTAACATAGCGAGACAGCTTTAAAAAAGCAACGGAGATCTCCGTTGCTTTTTAAACCTGTGTCGCTATGTTAAACTCTTTTAACATAGTGAGATTAGTGTTATAACGGAAAAAGTCCGGGCGACCGGACCTTTTTCCGTTAGTATATTGAGGGATTTACAATGGGCACGCTGGTTGGGCTGGCCAATCAGCGTGCACGTTTTAGGGGAGGAATTGTATAATAGGGCTTTTAATACAGATCAGTGCTTAGCAGTTTATGATTCCTCATTTAGCTTCAGTAATATATTACATCATAAAAAACAAACCAACTGTACTGATCAAGGGTGTATAAGAAATTGACAATACTTGCTTATCAAATTTTACTGTCTTGTAGTTATAGGCAGATTATCTTTCCACACACAATTACTGCTCTAAATATTAATCAGGGAGGAGCATTCAGGAACTATAAATACAGTTAAAGCTGCACATATTGACTCAGCTGATAACAGAGTTGTAACTGCCAGGCATGACCCAAATGCAAGCACAGACATGGTGCTGACACATGCAGTCTCTGCAGTAGTCATACTCCTTAATTCAAGCTGCATTTACTGCACTACAGGACCTGCATATCTGGCTTGATTCGCTTGTCACGGAGATAGCACAGTTTAACCACTTCTCCTAGCAAACTGCAAATCAATAGTACCAGTCTTCAGAAGTAATCAACCTCTTTGGCTAATCAGTACCAAAGACTAGTGCAGCTGATACTGACCCACATTTTCCCCCTAGTTATAAGAAAACTACTGGCAAAAGGCATATCCCATTTACTTCAGTTAGGAGACACTAAACAACACATAAAAAACAGACTAACTTTCCATGCAGGAGTCAATGACATCACTTACTCTTAAGGGGGAACCTTACAAGTCAAGGATCACCCAAAGACCACAGCTAAAACAATTCCCTATAGCTGTCAGAGTCTTGTGGCTTGCCTGGTGAACAGTCTGCCTTGGCCAAGGTGAAGAGATACATCTTTCAAGCTAAATCCATGCCAGTGCAAACTCAATATCCTGCCAGAGCAGATCATACTTAACACAGGCTAGCCAAATGCTTATGAAGTGTCCTGCCAGATAGTGCTTATATGGGGTACTTCATTTGCTCACTCAGGAATTCTACCAACCAGTTACCCATTTAATTGCTTCCCAGAATAACAAAAACCATGGAATATATTTGGAGCTGAAATCAATAGTAGAAAACATTAAAACGAATGACTGCAATAAAGACATATTACATACTACTAACTACAGGGAATCATGCACAAATTATAAAACCAAAACTGCAAGGTCTATTTATTGCATCGCAAACTGTGATGCTTTCACAATATTACAACAAAAGTAAATAACAGCAGTCACTCAGATGTTACAAAATTCCTCTGCACGTGATAACTGACACACGCAAGGGCTGCTTGCATAAAGTTGAGTGGACAAAGGTGCAATCTTTGAATGAATTTTAGCTTACGATCTCACTGCAGAATGTTCTACTTCATTCCATGATTGCAGTATATTTTTGAGTCTTTCGGCTTTTCTGGTTAGGGGTCGCCACAGCGGAACTCCGGTCCGCTAATGATTGGTAGTGGATTTTTACGTACCGGGTTACCAGCCTTGACGCACAACCTTCAACGAAGGCACGCCCCATTCATGTATGCCTCCACACAGAAGACTCTCTAGCTGAGAATTGAATGGGACAACGTCTTACTATGAGGCAACAATGCTACCGCAGCACCACCACCGCAGTACATTAATATGATATATTTCTTTTGTCTTTACTAGCCATTTACTCTTATAGTTCACTGCATTCATTCTTTTTATCACATCAAATGGCCTTTGCCACTTGCCTGAAATTTATTTTTTGTGGAGGGCACAAGTAACTGATTCCTGGGTTAAATTCTCTATGATGGACATTCTTAATATAAACTCATTGTATTTCCTGAAGTCTCTGCATGTGTTCCCTTTCTATGGGCATCACCAGCTTTAATGTATCCTGCAAACTAATGTATTGCTCTATCATACTTTTAAATGGTGTATTTAGCTCTTCTCAAGTTTCCTTAGCAATGTCAAGCAGCCCTCTCAGAGGCTTTCTGTATAGAAGTTCATATTAGGTAAACCACCCACTTAAAGCTTGGGACATCTTTCTGATCACTGATCTCAGTTTTTAACATTTACATCAATGACTTTCCTTAGCATGTATTCATTTATATATATATATATATATATATATATATATATATATATATATATATATTAAAATAAAATAAAGAGAAACCAACCAGTGTTGTTTTGTGATTTACCTTGTAACTGCTTAGTAGGAGAAGCCTTAGTTTGAGTTCTTTCATTTTTAGCTATAATTTTTAGGAATTATGTTGAGGACTTGCCAAAGGTAGTTTCAGCAATGGTTAAAAAGTTTGAAAATTTCCTGCCAAAACTACCTTTGGTGAAAACAGTTTTTGTAGAAGGCAACCCCCCCCCCCCATGTTGGGGAGCCCCCCTCCAAAATTATATATATTAACTCTGAGGTCAAACAATGGTGGAGAAAATGGCAAAATATACTGTAGGCGAAGTTAATTTTGTCGAACAGTGTTTACACATTTTATGTTTGGTGAAACTAACTTGCCAATTTGACATGTTCCTGATTTTTACTGTTTGTTCATAGGTAGTCACTAGTCGTGCAGTCCAGGAGACCCTTAATGAGTCTAGCTCATATTCCAAGCACTGTTTGGTTAAGTATGTTGCTCAAGGTTAAACAGTATACAATAGGAGGTTGAAGGAATTAAACCCTCTACCACAGGAAGTAACTCATTAACAGCTTTAATCTTCTTTGCCAAGTACCAGGGTGCTGGAAGAAAGAGACAGATTGTAGGCAGGCACAATCTAGCCTTCCCAAGGGGCCTAGCTAGTTATAGTGAGCCACAACTGAGAGCACAAGCTGTTGGGTTTGCTTGTGACTTAAAGAACATCTAGTGTCCTACTGTGACTTGCACGACCGTCATGGTGGAACAGAATAACTGTTTTATAAAGTATTTCCCTTTGTATAAAGTTAGCTCAGTGTACGTAATTTAATATTGATTTGTATACTGTTTTGTGATTTCCTGATATAATTTGAATTCAATTAATATTTGTTTTAATTTCTTTGAATGCTGTGTGATTTTGTTTCTTTTAAAATTCTTTGTTTGTCAATGAAAATAGATTCTTTGAACAAGTATGCCATTAATGATTTTGCTAATACATAGGTATCTTGTCCAGTGTGCTAAATGCTGTCTAATATAAAGTTAACACCTGATGACATTTGAGGCTTGTGTTCCTCATGTAAAAAGTTAGTTGATTTGTTTACTATTATTGATAGTAAAAACAATACTTGCTGATGATGATAGTACTTGTAAAACTGACACAGCTTTGAAAACTGTTATTACATAAGTTAATAATTGGGCTGATGAGAAAAATAATATTAGGCAAAGTTCAAACAAAACACATTTAGGAAAGGAAGTGCCTGACCTATGCTAGTAAAGATAGTTCAACCCCTACTGAACATAATACTAAAAAAATGTGATCTTGGAATTTAGGATACACTTCTGTGGCAATCTGAGGATAAGGAGTATATAGAAGAAAAAAAAAGAAGCTGGCAGCAAATAAATAGAATGAAAAAGAAAAAAGAAAAGACAAATCTAGCTAATGCTAAGTAAAAATATGCTAAACAAAAAAGCACCACTTTGGTATGTAATATTCAGATTACAGGAAATTACATTGTTCAGTTACAAAATATTCAGTCTACAGAAAATGACCTAATTTTTCTAACAGAGATGATAGGAAAATAGAGACAAGGGGAAGGCTTAAGGAAAGCAATATAAACTGAAACTGGAGTGTTTAAAGAACATTACTGTAAGAAAAAAAAATAGAAAGGCTGCAGCTGAGAAAATGGCAAAATTACATGCTTGAAAATTGAGATTAATTTTTTTCCAACAGCTGAAAGAGCAGACATTACTGAATTAGAAGTGGGAAATTATTCAGATGTTCTCAGAAATAATATAATAGTAATTAGAGATTCAACTATTAAACAAACTAATACTCACATCTGCAGGAAGGATGAGGAACACTAAATGGTGTGTTATGCTTGCCAGGAACAAAAATATAGCAAGTGAGCAGGACCTTGGGATGACTTAATGTAAAGATGTATGGAGCTGTTTTCATTCATGTTGGATCAACTGATGACATCTTTAAGGACTCACTGACTGTTATTGGGGAATTTACAGCCCTCTTAGATAACATAGATTGTACAGAGGTTAAGACATATTTTTACAAATCACATAAGGAAGCATGGGTGAAAAGATTTCTCGGGTAAGTGCCTACATGACAAATAGCCCATTTTAAAAAGTGGGAATGTATAGGAACAGTCAAGCCTAATTTTAGGCACTCATATATTTAGACATGCAAGAGACGATAATTTTTGCAGCTGGCATTTTACAGTGTTTGATTAATACAAGACATAATTTTGCAAGGTCAGAAATAATTCACACATAGCACAATTTGATTTATCTTTCAACTGTTTGTTAATGCAAGGATCATTAGTAATAAAGTTTTTTTATGGCACATTTGCTGCATTCACATAAGACAGATGCTGTTATTGGATGTGCATTGTGGTTTAAGAACAATGATTGGAAACCAGTTCTGTCATGGTATAAATGTTTCTTTGTAATGACATTTTAACAATGTAGGTAGATGTGCTATGACAGGGATTCAAAATTATTATGAGACCTGTGATTATTACATCTTTGATGATAACATCAATACTGAAGATTGTATAGCTATAACAACAAAACAACTCAGGAACAGAATACAATTGTTGGAGTGTATAGATTAATAAAATTAAGTGATAATGACCTAGAGGAATTGATATAGTTATTGCATGTAAACACAAGAAAGAAAAATCATAACAGACAGAAATAATATTAATTCTACAAAATTAGTAAGGATGCTATTTACAATGTATGGTCATGAACAATTGCTGCAGATTGTAAACAACCCTGTCAGGGAACAGAACATACTGGATATTGTTTATGTAGCTAATGAGATGATTGGTACTTCATGTCAAGTTTTAACATCTTTTTTTTCAAATTAAATTTTCATTTCAGTTTCCAGAAGAAAAAAAATTTTGCTTGTTATAAGCAGTTAATACATAGTAGAGATAAAATAACAATGGAATTACATAGGCTCAATTAACACACATTTACTATGGTTTACAAAATTCTGTGAGTTTGTCCTTGCTGGTGCAGAATGCAAACAAAGTTTAAACAGAAAAAAGAGACAATTTTTCATTATAATAAAACTTGGCAAATGACAAATATATCCTGTAATATAAATTTTAATAGGAATCTCACTAGGAGTTAAAACATCTAATTTTTTGTATAATTTTTGCCATTGACCATTGTTATTTTTATAAGGAAGAAGATTATAATTCTATACCTGTATCTATCAAAAGAACTATTTACAATATTTACATATATTTACACTGTGCTGTCACTCTTGAAGTATATTGTAATGGAGTTTAGAGTTGAATATATAGGTGGTAGTGGACGTTGGTATATCTAATGTACTTAACATAGCATTCTTATAGTATGATGTACATAATCTCTGCATTATGCTGGAAGAAGGATTGGTTTTGAATTGATTTGGGAGTAGTATAATAAAGTAATATATTCTAGTTTTAGCGTAGATTCAGGATAGAATTTCTATAAGCTTTTCCCAATATTTCTTGAAATAGGTCAGTTTCTTTTGGCTCACAGTTTTTAGTTTGTTAGCCAAAACATATTGAATAGATATATTTTTGAATTCTGACCAGGAAATTTTAGATCTGTCAAGCCAGTTAAGAGCTATGTAGGATTTAAGTAGTGCACTTAATGTTACTATGATATGTTTGGATTCTAATGTGTATGTATTGGGGAAAATGTTTAATATTGACATTTCCCATGAGAGGGTGGATTTCATATAGCCTGATTTCTCCAATTTCACTCTTAGAGAGCACCAAAGTTTATGGACAGTTTTGCAAGACCAAAAGATATGGAGAATGTCAGCTATTATGTTAGCACAGGAAAAATGGCAGAATAAATATGACAACTTAAAAAAAAAATTATTTGAATGCAAAAAATAAAAAAATGGTTTACATCAGGATCAAGACACATAAGGTCAGGAGCATATATTTCAATAAGAACAAGACAGTTAATTAAGAAGATATACAAAACTATCTCTCTCTCTCTCTATATATATATATATATATATATAAAAAATGGAAATGAGATTGATCTATAACTTTGAAAACTGAACAGATTGTAGATATTGACAAAATCTTATGCAAAACAGTTTGGATTTATAAAGGGAGAGAGAATTTATGCTAGTAACGTCCACATGACCTCAGACATTAAAATTATATTTGATTATGTTGGAAAATTATGGAAACTGTTGCCAAGCAAAACACAGAGAGGAGACAGCATTAGTAACAATGTCCCGAGAAGGCTTTAGCATAAAGTTATAGAGCCACTGCATCTGTTACTCACTAGGTAATTTAAGTATGGAGAGATTACTCAAGATTGGAGTTATGCACTTATTAAACCCATCTTCAGGTGAAAGAGGAATAGGACAAAACCCAGTCATACAGACCCATAATCCTACTTTCTTGTTATGGAAAAGTAAAGGAGAAGGTTAGTTTGGATAAATTATTGTCACAACTGGAAAGGTTGAGACTTCAAACCATATATCAATATGCACAAATTGAAAATAGAGCTCTAACTACTAGCAACATTAGACTCTGCAATAACGTAACAGTTATAAATGAAAATGTGTGTTTGTGATCTAATCTTGACAAGATGAATAATTGCATGTCTTACACATAGGACATGGCAAGTATCATACAGCAACTGGGCAGACGAAATTCTAAGTTATAGTTACACTGTTGCACAGGGCTCTCTCCTGGGCCCATACCTGTTCAGGATGTCTCTGTCAGACCTACATTTTTCAGCTGAGGTGTCCTATAGTCTAATGCAACTAACTTGAAAATAGGAGAATAAGGTTACATGTTACAGATAGGGCATGGCTGCAAAAGAACTTGACTAAATTGACCAGCTGAGCACAGGAGAATAATATGCCAAGAAATACATAAGCCATTTTACACTTCTATCTGGTAAATGGCTTGATGAAGGCCAACACAGGTAGGCATCCTCTTAATAAGGAAAGAGCACTGGGGTAGAACCAACAAAACTAAGCATATGAGATTTGGGAGTCATATATTAAATGGTGGATATTTAATACAGCATACAGTGATTGAAATAAAACTGTAGTTTAATTTAAGGACCTGGGTATATGGGTAGATCCATCTTTGAGGTTTTTCTGTTTGTATCAACCGATTGGTTAATGATAGTTATAAAATATAGGCTGTATAAAAAATATAAAGTCAAATAAACTATAAATTATAACATCATTCTCTGCAAGTTACGTTAGACCAAAATTAGAGTATGGAATAATAGTCTGGAAAATTATAAGAAAAATAGCTAGCATAAATTGGAAAGAGTACAGTGGAAATACATCAAGGGTGTCCATGTTTGTGAAAGTTTAATTTATTAAGAAAGATTAAAATATATGAACCTGTACAGTGTCTCATATGGATATTTAACAGGAGACCTCATTCAGATATATAGGACATTTAAAGATAATTACCTCTGGGAATGCTTTGAGTTATCAAAGAGTTGTAGAGAACATGAAAACGACTATGCAGAGTAGCAGAGCTAGGCACTTCAGATGTAAATACTGGCTCTAGGTAAATTTGGTTATGTTATTTAATGTTACCAAAAATGGGCATAGGTATTTGTCTGTGATAAGTGGGTTGAGGACTCATCCTACTCTGACCTGTGCCAGGGACACTTGCTAATAATGGGTGGGGTCTATGTGCTTCTATTAACCAGTGCATGACTGTCATAAAGCCTAGTAGCCCTTATTCAATAATCTACTTGCTGGCTGGCCACTGTTCAGCTGCCCAGCCTGGGTTACCTGGGATAGCTCTTTTCTATGTAAGCTAGACATAAAAACCAATTAACCTGACAAACATGAACTAAGGATTGCTATACTAAATATAAGTTCACTGACATGATGCAAGTGGATGACATGATGGTAAGGAGGAGACTGGACATCATGTATATGCAGGAAACAAGATGGAAGGGTAGTACAGCAAAGTCATTTAGCCTGGTATCCAGTATATATTACTTAGGGAGAGGACAAACTAAAATGGTGAGGGGGTTGAGCTGAAGGAGATTCTTCTGAACACAGTAAAAAATGTCATCAAATTAGTGATAGACTTATGGCAGACAGACTTCAGTGCAAAGATGGGGCAGTATTCATAATCTCCACCTATACCACACAGCAGAGTTGCAATGGTTACGTAAAGAGTGCATTCAGGCAGCAGTTGCAGGACCTACTAGACAATGCAGGACAGCATGAGCTGGTGTTGATAATGGAGGACATAAATGCTTAGATCAGAACAGACAGAACAGGATATGAGAACTGCCTGGGTCCACATGGGTGGAGAAATAGAGGCAAAGAAGGGGAAGCCATTTTACACTTCTATCTGGTAAATGGCTTGATGAAGGCCAAACACAGGTAGGCATCCTCTTAATAAGGAAAGAGCACTGGGTTAGAACCGAAGATTGCAAAGTCATCCCCATTGAAAAAGTTGGTCTGCAGTATAAATCAATGGTGGCCACAATCAGCTGAAAGCAGTGGTCAGAGAAGGTTCTAAGGTCAACAGAGACTATGTAGAAGACCTGAAAATTGACTGGAGTGAAAATGCAAGAGTTCATGGAAAAAGTCAGGGCTCTACCACCTCAGGAAGAAGAGGAAATAGGTGAAGTTGAAGAAGAATGGCAGCATCTTAAAACAGCATGTGTGAAGACTATAGATCAGGTATGCAGCTGTGCTATGTATGGATCTAGGGAACATGAGGAAAGCTGGTGGTGAAATGCAGAAGTCCAAAAAGCTGTCAAAATAAGGGAGAGCAGGTAAAAGACAGATGAGGCTAATAAGGAATATTCATCAGCTAATAAAGAAGCTAAGAGAGCAGTCAAAAAAAGCAAAGAACAAAGCATCAGAGGAACTCTGCCAGCTTTTGGAAAGTGATTCAGCTGATGACATAAGGAGAGGTTGCAAGGCAAAGACAGAAAGTTAAAGAACATAGCCATCATAAGTGATGCCAACAACAACCTGCTCACCAGTCCACAGAACATCAAAGGCAGATGGAAGGAGTACTTCAGCAGCTTCTGAATGAAGAAAACCCGGCTGAAACTGCACTGCCCCATACACTGCCTACAATGAAAGAGGAAGAAGAACTCACCCTAGAAGAGGTAAGAACATCACGAAGGAAAACAAAGTCAGGGAAACCAGCAGGTTCAGATAATGCTGTGGCAGATATGATCAAGTGTTGGATGAACTAGGGGAGAAACGGCTCCTGAGTAAACTCATAACAGAATGAAGAGAAAGGTGTATTCCTGATGACTGAAGAGTAAGCATTCTAGTGCCACTTTACATGAACAAAGGGAACATTCACAACCGTGGGAAGTATAGAGGTATATCAAACTCCTGTCCTTCTGCATGAAAGTGCTGGACAGGGTGGGTGATAAATTAATACACACAGTAGTAGTAAGTAAGATGGGAGATGAACAGGTCAGTTTCAGATCAGGATACAGCAAAATCGACTTGATGTTTGCAGTGAGAGATTGTGAAGAAGAAGCTAGAGATGAAGAAAGAGTCTAACTAGGCATTCCTAAATATATATATATATATATATATATATATATATATATATATATATCTAGAGAGAGAGAGAGAGAGAGAGATAAATATATATTTATGAGAATTTCTTGCAGTCAGTGCTCAGAGAAAGTGTACACTGACAGGAAAACATACATATTCCACTGAGTGACCAGCAGTCATAATTGATATCAGGATCCTGGAGCTTTGAAACAGATATTATTACTGAGACAACCTACTGCTCACATGTACTGACAGTAGTACTGTAAAGTTACCAGACATAAGAAGGGTTAGAAAATATAAGTACAGGCAGTCCTGTAAGGGTACAAGACATACGAATGGTTAGGAAATATATGTACAAGCAGTCTTGTAAAGGTACAAGACATATGAATGGTTAGGAAATATACATACAAGCAGTCCTGTTAGGGTACAAGACAGACGAAGGATTAGGAAATATACAAACAAACAGTCCTGTAAGGGTACAAGACATATGAAGGATTAGGAAATATACAAACAAACAGTCCTGTAAGGGTACAAGACATATGAAGGATTAGGAAATATACAAACAAACAGTCCTGTAAGGGTACAAGACATATGAAGGGTTAGGAAATATACAAACAAACAGTCCTGTAAGGGTGCAAGACATATGAAGGATTAGTGCTGCAAGGTTTGCAACATTAACTCCAGAATGGGGTGATGCAAAATTCTGAGAATATTTATGAAATTAATGATAATGCAGGGTTTGCATACAGTAGATATATATTCTGCATTAATACATAAGTGCACAAAAGATTTCTGCTCTGTCGTAAAGAAGACACACCTCATGTAAGTGCCTCTTGATAGCAACAATTAGTGGAAGAACTTAAGGATGAATTTGTTAAGGTATCTAGAATTTCTTCCTTGGTATGAAACATAAACTAGGGGAAGCTCTAAAAATATACTGAATACAAATGGAAGATTCAACAGATTAGGCTAGAAATAATCCCACCTTCCTCGGAAAGCATACAAAAAATTTAGATAAGAAGATTTCAGTGGGTACATTCCAAAAAGTCTTGCATGAGCTAATGAACAAAATGTTGTAGTCTAAAAGAGATGCTTTATTGGCAGAAGTGTACTGGAAAGTTAAAAAGAAAGAACATAATGCAAGAGTATAAGTACTTAAGGGGGAGGGATGCCACTATTGTGTTAAGCAGGGGCATTGCTTTAGAAGGATCATGTGTACTTTCCCAGTGAAATCCACATCAGTTCCCTATTCACAGCAATTTTATTCTCAAAAATACATATATTAAAAGCTCCATTAATCATCTCAACCATTAATGCCAACAAACTTCAACCCCCATACTGAATGTCTTCACCCAACACCAGACACACAGAGTAGTAAAAAACAACTAAATAACAACTTCTGCCCCTACAATGCCTATATACCTATATATATATATATATATATATATATATATATATATATATATATAGAGAGAGAGAGAGAGAGAGAGTTTGCTATTAAAATGCCAAAGTTGAGATGTACCTCTATGAAAACTTTGAACTACAGATGTTCGAAGTTTCATTTGGGTGAACATCTCAATGTTTGAAAGTTTATATTAACGAATGCAGTGTGCATTCGGTAATATAAACATTCAAAGAATTGTACAGAGATCGCGGTACAGTGCAGTTAGGGAAATTCATCCCTTTCCTCACTGTAGTGCGATCTCAGAGTTGTAATATATAGTTAGCAGGGAGTGTGGATGGTGCAGGGGGGCTTGCTCCCCTGCAAAAAATGTGATGTTAGGTGTAGGAGGTCATGTAAAGGAACTCCTATAGCTAACATCAGGTGATGTTTTTGAAAACAATGTTGAATCAGCTGAATTTGCGCTGCTGATTCGACATTTTAACTTGTTCTATATTTTAAATTTCGAGGTTTACTTTCGATATGTGGGTCAGAAAATTATTCTGACGTTCGATATATTGATAGTAAACTATATATATATATATATATATATATACACACACACACACACACACACACACACACACATATATATATATATATATATATATATATATATATATATATATATATGGGTCTACTTCAGATCATTGAAATTTCGCTTACCAGAAACCCACTTAATGGAGACGAAAACACAGAACATTCAAATAAACAAACGTTCACATCTTCGGGTTTCTACACAGTGACTGGAGGCAGTTGGCTAACATTCAACCAACAAACATGCTACAGTATGTAAACCCCCCCCCCTCAACTACATATACCAACTCTGAGATCACACTGCAGTGGAGAAAAGGTCAAATTTCTCTCTGTCTGATAGGGACCCATATATAAATAAATATATATATATATATATATATATATATATATATATATATATATATATGTGTATACACACACACACACACACACACACACATATATATATATATATATATATATATATATATATATATGGGTCTGCTTTTTTTCACTGAAAGCTAATTTCACTGAATTTGAATTCACCCTGACCAAATGGCTGAAAACTCAAATTACTGAAAGCTCATTTCACTGAAGTGAGGTACTGGCACTATGTAGTGTGCTGTAAGGCAAGTAAAAGGTGTTTGCCATTTTTCCCACTGTAGTGCGATCCTGGAGTTAGTATATATAGTTAAGGGGGTGTGGGGGGCACAGCCCCCGACATTGGGAGGCATAGCCCCCACTTAGTTTGGGTATATATTGTCTTCTGGATAGAGTTAGCCCTTGGTGTTGTAAATATGCATACCTGTGGTTCAAAATGTGTTGTTTTGAAGCTTTTGGTGAAATATAATATAAAACCAAACTCGGTTGGGGGCTATGCCCTCCATACCCCTTAACTATATACAGTAATTCTAGGATCGCACTACAGTGGAGAAAAGGGCATATGCATTTTACCTGCCTTACTGTACTCTACATAGGGCCAGTACCTCACTTCAGTGAAATGATATTCAGTGAAATGAGTTTTCAGTAATTTGAGCTTTCAGCCAGTTGGTCAGGTTGAATTCAAATTCAGTGAAATGAGCTTCAATGAAACAAAGTAGACCCATATATATATATATATATATATATATATATATATATATATATATATGGTTCTACCTCACATAAACGAAACACCACAACACCGACAACGCAATCACCGAAACCACATAACCGACAGTACAAAAACACGAAATCCCACATGCCAGATAACGAAATAACCGACGGTACACAAACACGAAACCTCATACACTTCACACACCACAATCAACAACCAAAACACATTCCCCGTCCAAAAACCACATACACAACACAAGCACACCAAAATCCCTACAAACCCACACTAAACCTCACATACACAACTACCTACAACCCTAACCCAAACCCTAACCCTAAGGTCCGTCACTACCGCACACTTACCTGACCCGCTCCCTAAACCTAACTCACTTATCCGCTAACCCAAACACAATCACTACTGCACACTTACCTGACCCGCTCCCTAACCCTAACTCACTTATCCCGCCCCTAACCCAAACACAATCACTACCGCACACTTACCTGACCCGCTCCCTAACCCTAACTCACTTAACCCACACCTATCCACACTTACCTTACTCGCACCCTAACGTCCATCACTACCGCATACTTACACAGCCTTTTCCCATGTCGGCATCCTCAGCGTCGGTGCTTTCATCCGTCCGGTCGGTCTTCTGCTTGTCGATCTTCTAGGTCCCGTCGCATCGGTCTTCTGCGCTGTCGATCTTCTGGGGCTCGCGATTTCCCTGTCGATGTTCCGGCGTGTCGTTGAAGTGAGGTAGAACCATATATATATATATATATATATATATATAGGATCAAAGGATCATAGGAGATTAATAGGCTACTGACGTCATTTTAAGCTTAGCCATTTCAACTCAATGTGATACCGTAGATTGAATTTAGTGATGACTGCCCATGTCCAGGAAAGTTGTTGGCACTATCCTCAGTAAGAATTTATGATGCCCCATCCACACATGTAATTCAGCCAAAAGTGTCAGAAGCTGCAAAAGAAACAGTTGCACATTTGGTACAGAAGGGAAGTTATCAAGGAGCTATCTAGATAAGTTTGTCCATATGACCCATTAGAATGCCTGTAGATCTTGGTGATTGAATATACATACTTGAATGAAATTGTTAATATGAATTACCCAGTTGTGCCAAGTTTTTTTACCTAAGTATTCTTTGAATCATATTTTATTATTTTTTAAAACAAAATAGCTTGAAACAATCACATAGCACACAGATATAAAAAGTAATAAGTATATATAATACAAAAATCGTACAAAAACGAAATCCATTGAACAATATCTAGAACTACATAACTATAAATAATATATACCACTTAAGAGGTGTGCTTAGCATTTTTAAGAAATAAAAGTGAGTATCCATGTCCCTCTAAACATAAAATAATAGTAAAAGTAAATAAAAAAAATTCAAACTATTTAAATGAAATCAAGATGACTGAGATATATAGAAGGAGCAAATCAATTTAGTTCATAGACAGGTGACTATATACTCAAATACAACAATAAATAAATACATAAATAAAAATTCTAACGTTCAAAGCAATGAAAGGTTGAACAAATGCCACTTAATATTTTAGCCCAGCTTGTTTTTGAGATAGACTTAAAGTCTGCCAGGCTGCAACTCTAAATGATCTTACTTTAGAACACATTTTTTTCAAGTTTTTGATGCAGCCAGTTGGTACTGGAGGCTATCCTTTCAAGCAGCACCATGGATTACATTTGCCTTTACAGTGTTGGATAAAGAGTAAAACTGGTTACATCATCTTCAGGTGTTTTATGACAGCTTTGATATAAGGTGTTGCCAGAGGTTCTGAATTCCTTTAATGCAGCAGAACAATAGTGTATGTATTATGGCATGTAACATGTAGGATTAATGTAGGTCACATACCATGTATCTTACTTGTAAGTATATAGCAGATGATTTAAAATTAGCCAGCATAAGGTTCAGCTGGGGCAGGCAGCGGTCTGATACCTAGGGCATGAGATTTTCCTGAGGCAGTAAATAATGGCACATTACCACAACATGCTATTGTGAAGGCAGTGAGAAAAGTAATGGGACTGACAAGTTGTTGTTATTTTATCTGAACTTCAGAAAGTTAAATGAACTTAACCAACAGCTAATTTGGAGAGGTTCACAACCTTAAGAACTTTATCTTTGCATTGGTGGTTCATTGGAGACCCAGGTTCAATGCCTGGCCAGTGCAGTGTCTTGGATGGCACAGTGGTGAAGCAGTAGCATTGTCGCCTCACAGCAAGAGGTTCCCCAGTTCTATTCCTGGCTGGCGTACATTCTGTGCAGAGCCTGCATGTCCTCCCTGCATTTGTGTGGATTTCCTCCAGGTACTCCGATTTCCTCCCACGTCACAAAGACATGCATTTAGAGCATTTCTCCCCAGGTCTCCACTGAAAATTGGCTTAATTTCAAGTCGGACTTTCCCCAGTAAACAAATGTTAAATAAATTAAGAAAGATCATTTGTAGACCAGACCAAGAACAGGCACACTAAGAAATCAATCAGGTAGGGTCAAATGCATTAGCTTTGGCTTACCAGAATTTTGCAATGTTGTGATTACAAAAGAACACTGGGAATTTTTTCACCCATTCTTTGTTATTCAAACAAACAGGGTGAGGTGCCAAAAGGCATGCCAACGTGTTGGAACATGACAACTTTCTGATGCTAGAGTGCTGATGCCATAAAACAGTTACAGTGAAAGTCACTTTCAGTGAATCATGACTTTACTATTTTCCCTAACTGTTGGTATATATATATATATATATATATATATATATATATATATATATATATATATATATGTATATATATATATATATATCCACCTCCATATAAAAGCACACGGCACCAATAAAGGGAATCCCAATAGAAAGGTGTCACGAACCAGTATAAATAAAGTCCAAATACATATGCCAGTGACACAAAACGGCCAACACACAAACTTTTGAAATCACACACCATTTTTATTCTCAATGACAACAGAATATATGGTTGAGTACTTTGTATTCAGAACAGGAAACTTCATCAGAATCTAATTTACAACACATCCTGTCCCTCTTTTAAAACCACAATCCATTTTTCATTGGCTCACAAAAATATTTAAAATATTAAGCATATATACACCATCATTTCATTACAATTTCTTTATACATAAAAGTTAAAAAACTATATCTAAAAAAACATATATGTGTATATATTTATATTACCTCAAAACTTGTGTATTACTTTCCGCTTATATATATATATATATATATATATATATATATATATATATATATATATATATACATATATATATAGATATATATCTTAGTCCTAATCCACCTCTACAAAATGTTCGCCCTTAATTTTAAGGGTGGAGTGAGGGGAATATTATCATTTAACCCTGGGTAAACACACACATCGAGGCGTAATTGCCATATTAGTTCCCTAAATTCCAGCCTCGATTCGTAGTCCCAACCCCTATCCTATGGTTTTACTCTTTCTATGACCCAAAACTTAAAATCTACCCTGATGCACTTTAATACATGTCGATACAAAGCATTAATTTCTTTTTTTGTGTTATCTCGTACATATGCTCATAAATTCTTTGTTTGAGGCTCCATTCTGTCTTACCAATATAAAATGCCCAACAGAATGTGCAGTACATCATGTATACTACACCCTTTGTTGAGCAATTATGATGTTCAGATGTCCATAATCTATACTGTAAAACTGGCAACCAAAGTTCATTGGTATTAACTATAAAATGGCACTGTGGACATCTACCACACTTAAATGTCCCCCCAGTCACTCCTTCATTCTTTACCCTATTGGGTTGCCTTTTTTTCAAAGATTTCTTTTAAATTCAAATTTCTCCTAAAACTAAATTTTAAAGGCTTCCTGAAAACCTCTAACTTATTTGGCATACTGCCAAAAAATTCCCAATATTTGTTTATAATTTTTGGAATTGTTACAGTATCCTTGTTATAATTCACCACTAAGTATGATGATTTATTACCTACTACCTTCTTTCCACTGCCTAAATTCTGCCTTTCAATGACAGAATTTCTCCCCATCGACATATTCAAAAGGGGTAAATATCTATTCCCCCAACCCTTTAATACCTCATTTTTAAGTGTTTTTACCAGGAAATTGAGGTATTCCTTTTCAAGAAATAAATTCTCAATAAATTCTAGTTCATTTATTAAATCCTCTTTGTTAGGTATCATATGGACTGCCTGTACCATTTGTCCTTTTACTATATTTTTCTTTTGTATGATTAGATGGTTGCTCTCAAAATGAAGACGTGACTTTGAAAAACACTCCTTCCTATAAACTTGGGACACATATCTCTTATTTATTGTATCCTTTCTGATACTCAGATCCAAATAATGTACTTCTTTGTCTTTAATTTCATGTGTAAAATTTAAAATTTCTGTAGTATTAGTCACATAATTAATAAAGGAGGTAATCAGCTCATATGGACCCTGCTACACAATAAATATGTCATCCAAAAAACGGTAATATATTCTAATGCATTCCTTAAACTCCAAATTAAATACAAAATTGTCTTCCCAGTATAACATCACTATATTGGCAAAGATTGGTGCTCATGATGCGCCCATAGCCACACCATCTAACTGATGATAATATTCCCCCTGGAAATAAATAAAGTTATTTTTAATATCAATTCCATATTCTCTAGTACTAACCTAAAGTCATTTGCTTTCAAAAAATTGAATTTCACCAACATTTCCTCATACCATTCAAGTCCCAACTTGTGTGGAATGATGGAAAATAGATCTTTCACATCTATTGTTATAAAATAAAAGTTGGCATTAAACTCCAATTGTCCAATTTGAGATAAAAAAATCACAGGAGTCTATCAAAATATGAGTATGAGAAATTATGGACCAAAACGACCCGCCATTAAGACCGGTAGTCACGTCAGCAGGTTCGAAAACTCAACCATTGGCAAAGTATGTGGACAATAAGTTAAAGCCCTTTTATGGCACGTATCCACATATTTTGACAGAGTGAGTCATATGCCCATTCACATCTTGCAAGTACACTCCCTCTGACAGCATCTCCTTTCTCCGTGAGGGCTACACCAGTCAATCCCAGAATAAATTTGTGGATACCCATCTAGTCATCTAGGTTATGCTCACAGGAAAATAGTAAGCCCCACTGCTTAACATACAGGGAAGTCTGTTCCAGAGCTTTGGGAGGCATTGTATTGTAAGACTGTCCCTCCACTAAGTTTTATATATCTGTTGGTGAATAATTAAGTTCATCATTTTAGTACTGGTGGAAATATTAGAGTAATAGAGAAACAGGAGGTCCAGGACAATTGGGTCTTTAATGGCATGGAAAGTGAGAAATAGATCTCCCCTCAAATGTCTCTAAAATATTTCATGACAGCTGTTGTCACATGATGGTCAAAAGAGAAGGAGCTATCAATCCAAGTGAATGAGTCACCGGCTTAATTTTCATTTTATAGTAGTGTGTTTTATTTACAGTATGATGTGGGGAGGAGCTGTCTACTTAAAGTGATGATACTTCACTTTTAAGCATTTAGACTGAGACAATTTTAGTACACCAAGAGTTTATCAGGGAGAGTTCATGTTGGTGGGTGTGGGTGTTAGAGGGTAACTTAACAGACTTTCTTAGCCAGTGGTCTTGGCTTTCTGCTTGGAGGTCTGAAAAGAGAATATCTGAAAGCAGAGGCCCCTGAACTGAACCTTGAGGGATACCAATGGTCACTTTCATATTTAATCATGAGGCACCTGCAACTCTCATTGTGTGAGTTCTGTCTTTCAACCAGTTTGCAATATGTATTATCACATACGGGTCAGTTTTTAAAACATTTAACATCTGTGTGATGCTAGCATGGAGAATGTTGTTGAAGGCTTTGTCCAAGTCAAGATATGCCTCATGCACTAAATGACCACCATCTACAACTTCTATAATCCCTTCAAAGAAGTTTACCAGATTAAATGTTGATATACTAGCATATGCTGTAAATTTAGTAGAGTAACACACTAGTGGTAGTCTTGTTCAAATATCACTGCAGATATGGTTTGAAAAAACTTTAGAGAATACAGCACTGATGAGGATGTGATGTGAAACCTGCACTTGACATATAAGCCATCTGAGGAGAATTGCATGACTGATTGTGCCAAACATTTTGGATAGCTCAAGAGACAGAGTATCAATGGACTATATTTGATTATGTTTACTATGGAGTAACTGGATGAAAGTGAAGAGGAAGGGTTCAGTATTATGACCTGGATGAAAGTCATGAGATCAGTTGAACAAGAGATACCCATTGGATAAGTAATGCAAAAGCTAAGCACAGATGCATTTGTTTTAATACTTTAGAAAGGCAAGATGGGACTGCCATTCAGCAGAAGTTGCTATAATCACACTGGAGGGTCCTTCTATGTGCCAGGGAATAACTATGGCAGTTTTACAAAAAAAATGGAAACTGTGCTTCTGAATAAGGTAATTGATGAGGACAGAGATGGAGAAGGCTATATTATGTGCCTACAGATAACTTTAGACATTCATCAGTAAGCATGTCTGTTGCAAGCAAACAGAGTTTGAGTTTTTAAAGATTTTGAACTGGATTACATTACAATGGGGAGAGCTGAAATTCAGAGATAATACTCAGCTGAGGAGGAGAGACAGCTGGAGAAGTTTAAGAGGCCGATGAAGTGGCATTACCAAATAAATGACAGAACTCATTAACGACTTTGATTGGAAATTATTGTAAACCAGCAGTGGGAATTTATGATTTCTTAGATTTTGAAACATTAGAATTTAGCAAACTTGCCAACAGAGCTTCATCAGCATAAACAAAGTTTTATAATTTAGTCATTTGTTGGACCAAACTATCAACATACTTATTTTGGCATTCTTTTTCATAAATGATAGCAGACTTTTTGTTGATTTCCTACCTTAAATGTGATTTAATGGTCAAACTGCAAAATCACCTTTCAGAATAAAGGATTACATATTTATTACATTGCCCTGAAATATGAAAAGCTGGCATTATGAGCAAATTTTCATCAAGTTTAGTAATTAAAAAAATGTGTCCCAAATCCTCATCATACTCATCTTTGCCCTCCTCCCCAACCAGATGTGGCACAGCATTGTCCATTTCACTTCTGTGTGGTCATTTTACTGTCACTATGCAACATCACTACTCAGGAAACAAATAGAGATTGACAGTCATAATGAGGATAAGATGGGCCACCACAGAAGACATTTTGAAAACATGGGCCTTAAACACTGTAAGCTGGCCAGACTAATACACATTCACCAAATGAAACACAGCTTCATAGCTTTGACAATAATTGAAAATTTCCTAACAAGCTTTCCTAGTTGTCAACCAGGATCCAGTCTCATAAACAATGCCACTGATATGGTACAATTCTCTCCCAAAATATGATTTTGCAATAGATGACTGGAGTAATTTTTCAGGATAAAACTGCACTATGATACTGGTTCATGAGATAGGGGTCATACATTTGGTACCATTCTCAAAAAGTCACAGTTCAGAATATAACACTCTAAAACACGTAGTTCCTGTGTATTGGAAATAATTTTTTGACATATGCTTTCTATATGGAAGGGGGCCTCTCTCCATTCCCCTAATACAAGGACTTTGCTCTTGCATTTGGTGCTTAATTATTTTACACTCATGTTATTGCAACTTAAAAATAATTAACTCCCTTTTTGCACTTGTGGGACAGAGTCAAAACTGTAGTATTTGCAACCCTACCTTTGGAGTCAAATATGCTAATGCTTGCCACATTCCATAAATTGCATATTAAAATCCTGGGGTCAGAAACTGAAAACTGGCAAAGTTATAGGTCATCATCTAAAAAAATTACGTGCCGATTGACAGGTTCAGCAGTTGTTAATAATTCTGGATGAAGCATAGATGAGAGTCTTCTTTACTTCTGTGGCTTGAATTGGGCTGTCACTTGTATGACTGCTACCTCTAGGGATTGAATATTTACAAGTCCATTAAATTAGGATCTAGGTTTGTATGGGAATGGGACACTGTGATAGGTGAAAAGATATTTTCAACCCTCATTTACATGACTAAAACAGAGTCAGTGATGATTTATATTGTGCTGAATAAAGCTGACAGCACTGCTGGCATTCAATTTTAAATGTTTTCGAATTTCAGCATTGGTAGCCTCAGTGCATCTTTTCCCCAGGTTACCTTCTGATCTTTATCAATAACACATTGGAAAGCAAGACGTGATGCTTCCTTATCAGCAAGAACAGGTAAGACCTAGAATAGCAACAATTATAAAATATGAGGTTTAGCACATGGCATGACATGGTAAATTCTTGTTCAAGAACACCAGTAGGTCATTGTGCAGGGGCATGCATCTGTGCAAAATACACTGATATAGTATTACAGAACATGCTGTAACACAGTCTGTCCAAGGATAGGGTACATATACCCTATCTTAAATTTATTTTCAATTTCTTATCTGCTCAACGTAACTTTCTTCTCTATTTATACATACCCATACACAATTATGTTAGATGACAATATATAGTATATGACCAACACATTTTACTTCTAGAGTATACTCATGCACCCAATTTCTTTATCATATTTACCTGTTCATAGGTTCATTGGTTCATAGGTCAGTACTAGGCTGTTGATACAGATGACCATTAGCAGCCTAGCCACAATACCCCAAATTGTAGGTGGCCATTGACATGACTGATTTATACTATTTTTAACCTCTTTCAGTTATGGCTTGAGAGGCTAGAACTGTGGTGTAGCTATGACTGCCCATTCATTCATCCAAGTTATGCTTAGAGATGGTCAGGGATATATATGTATCTCACCAGCATGTCCTATATATGTTTTGGTGGGAGTTAAGATCTCTTAAGTGGGTGTTATTGGTATTAATTATTAATTTTGCAGATGTGAAGAGAGTCACATAGGACCGGATCCTTTGAATCTGTAGGAAACAAAAAAGAGAGAGATAGCAGTTTAAGGTGGTCTGGATATCTAAAGGAAGACATGCTCTTGTTTATCTTAGTGAAACACTGGTCTTTCTTGATGGGTCATATGGATAAACAGATACATACGAAACGGGCCATTATACTCTGTTATAGGCTTGATGAGAGAGGAATAGAAAGGGATGATAATTTCCTTAGATCAAGAAAAATACTCCTGGTGATTAATCCAGCAAGGTAAAATGATTTCATAACAGTGGATATGTAGTGATCAAAGGAAAGGCTCAATGTCAATGAAAGTGCCCAGGTCCCTAATGGCTGAGTCAGCTTTCAAAGGGGTGTCACCTGTATGGTAGGTGCATAAGTGCCCAATTTTACCAAATGACACAATGCTGCATTTCTTAGCATCTAGTTTTAGGACACAGTCCAAGCACCACTTGCTGGTGCATCATAGTCAGTCCAGAAGAATTTGGAAGTCAGATAGAGAGTTAATGACAGCTTCTGTTTGCAGTAATTTGCAAAGTTGGTCAGCCACATGGTATTGATGTCAGCCTTGACATCAGAGAAGTAAATAGTAAAGAGAAGTGATCTTTTGACTGATTCCCGGGTACACCACTGGTTACTCTTTGTGGAGACAGCACATCTCCCACAGTTAGCCAGTCTGCTATCCATCTGGCAACATTGGAGCTTACATTTAGTTTGATTAATTTGTCAATAATGCCAGAATGTATGGTGGTATCAAAAATCATGGCCAGGTCCAGGTAGGCAGTGTAAACTGATTTTTCTTGAGTCTAATGGGTCAGTGGCATGTTCAGGAGGTAGGATCTAACTTTACCTAACCCAAACTAGCATGGGTCTTGGACTTGTAGACTACTTATGCCATTGTTAACAAGTTCCATAATGATGCTTTCTATTGCTTTGCAGATAAGGCTGATGATGCTTATAGGTCTATAGCTTCTTGGACTAGTACTGGATCCCCCCTCAAGGATTGCCATTACTACCCTGGCATGAATATATTGGCTAAGAATGAACAGGCTATGAAGCAAGACTTCCAGACAGTGTCTGGTGCTAACAAGATGGCAGCCTAGCACATTATCAGGACCCGTTGAACATAGTGGTTTAGGCCTTTGAGAGGGCATTCAGGACTTCTTCTAATGTGACTACAGGGGGTGGTGTGACTGTGCTAATAAGCTGGGAAGTTAGGAGGAGATAGGGGATTAAAGTTAGAGCTGAATTTGCCCACTAATATGATAGTTATGTTCTCAGGAGATAAGTAAGTGTTGTTATATATTAACTCTGAGCATTGCTGGTTATTGCCTCAAAGGTTTCTGACAGAACTGTAGAAAGCTTTGTGGTTGTCCTTAGTAGAGGTAGCAATTCTCAATTTGTGCTTAGTTTTGGAGGAGTTGATTTTGTTTTTGAGTTCCTTGCTGATCTTTTAGAGTTCATTTCCAGATGATGGGGTTTTAAGTTTGCTTTTATGGGCTGTGAGTTTCTACCTCTTATTGTATAGTTTGTTTACACTAGGATTCTATCTCACAGAGTTCCAGATGCTGCAACTATAGAGATTTATGCAGTCTTTCACAGCACTCTCAAAAATAATTTATCTGAATAAATACACAATAGGAATCATGCCGTGGCTTGCATGGTAATACCCACCCTAAAACTGTTTACTAATCCCAAGGAAATTACTGCCTTCTTGCACATAGTAACACTTCAATTTATACTACAGGTATAATCTGGTTAGTATCTAATTTTTAAAAGTTCTTTAACTTCTACTTTTGTTAATCTGATTTAAGAGCTATAGCTCTTTTCTGGATTCAGATACATTCTTAAGTGATTCTTCAGAATTAGATTAACCTGTTTTATGTTGTTCTTCTTATCCGCACTTACTTTAGTATGACAGACAGACTCCAGATTCATACACATTTGGTCCCAGCTGTGACAGGAAGCACATGATCATACCATAAAGCCACTTGTTTTTTTTCTGCCCGTTTCTCTGTGATATGCTGTACTACACATCAATAGAGACAAGTGAAACTATAAGGCCTACCTTGTCCATCTGTCGTGGGCTCAGATGCTCCTTATCGTGAATCAGATGAATAGATAAATTTGAATTTTCAATGTCCATTGCATTAACTTCTGTAATGGAAAAATGAAAAGGATGCTTGTATATTAGTATAACAAGAAATATGTTTATAAATTACACTAGTGCTTCCTTAAAAGTAACATTGCTAAATGTAACACTTAGCCTTTGAGTTCCATATTATTATTTATAAAAATGCATTGTGCAGGATTACTGTAGTAACACATCTCACAATCTAGTGAGACATTTGATTCTAGTTTTGTGGTAATAGTGTAATAGTGCTAGGAGTGGGAGCAGTAGGAGTTACATAAGCTTTAGGTTTTCAGTTTAAAAGTTCATTGAACCTGTACATCGTAATGTAGTATGTGCTTTCTGCAATTTGTTTAACACTTGTTTTCCCTGTCTACACTCTCTGTACTATCAATAAATACTATTCCATGGGGTATGAAGAAGGAGTGCCTGTACAGTTTATATCATTATGGATGGTGCAAAAGAGGTCCTTTGTCAAAATGTTCTTTGGGTGATATCAGAGGAAACTTAAGTCAGTGGAAAAGATGGGATAGTGGGGCAAACAAAAGAGTAATTCTGGTTGAAGATGGAAAGGAATGAGGTACGTAGCTAGACACTGCAGGTTGGCACAGTGCATTAGATTATACATGTATGCGGTGGTGGTGCTGCGGTAGTGTTGTCACCTCACAGTAAGACGTTGTCCTGTTCGATTCTCATCTAAAGCATCTTCTGTGTGGAGACATGCGTGAATGGGCGTACCTTCGTTGAAGGCTGTGCGTCAGGGCTGGCAACTCGGCATGTAAAAATCTACTGCCAATCATTAGTGGACCGGAGTTCCGCTGTGGCGACCCCTAACCGGGAAAAGACGAAAGATACAACAACAACTTTCAAATTCAATTAGGTAATAGAGCTTAGTGTTATGTTTATGTCCTTTTGATAACTATTTTCAGGCGTTTAAATTCTTTTCACTTAAAAACGGAATCGTGTTGCATTTGAAGACGAATAACCTACGAATACATTATGCACTTAGAAATCCTGCAATAAAACATTGGTTTATCTTACAAATGCCTTAGGAAATTTCTCTGCATGAATGAGGATCAGCAAGCTTTGACTTGAAAAGCTGAGGAAGTCAGAATGGCAGCAGTGAAGAGAACACAGAAGCATGAGATCCTAAGGAGGGAGGAAATACACTTGTGAGATCCACTGTCTGATTCTATCCATCAGCTGAAACCTGCCTAACTTATCTGAAGAAATTTGTTGTTATATACCTTGGCTGGCTATTATGAACATTAGTAGAAAGAAGGGAGAAAAAGGTTAATTAGAAGAAAACTAATGGAGATCAAACACCTGTTTGATTTCCATTAGGTGCAAGGGTCGTGAACACCATAATGTACAGTTCAGAGATCTACATTATGTGAAAATTTGCTCAGACAAACTGTATCACCATGATCATTATTTCTGTTGATAAGTAAGGAAAGATGAATAAGAACAAACTTTTCAAAAACCAAAAGGAATAGAGAAGCATTATCAAACAATTTCTCAACTATCCATCACAAGGGATGTTTATAGTGAATACTGTATTGTTGGATGATTGAGAAAGGAAGCTATGTTGCTAAAATAAACCGCCAGTGACTGACCGTGTGCAATTCAGCTTAGAGGCATGGCCAGATGAGCCAATTTTGACTTAAGTGGCCATCTTTAACATTATATTATTATTAGATGTGAAGCTGGCATGCAAACATATATGTACAAGCATGCATGCAATGATGGTAATTGGAAAGAACAGTGCAGAAACACCTTTAGGTAGGCATGGGTAATGTGAGTAGATGAGCCCTGCATATGGATCAATGTTTGTAATACCTTTAACTAGATATGAGCAACTAATGTGAATAAAATAATTCACTCATTCTTTGGCACTGCCATATAAGTGAAATGTAAGATATCAACAATAATGTAAACAATTTACTTTCCCATCATTCAGAAAAGATAATAAACTAAGGTCCCACCTGTCTGACTTAGTGATAATTTACATGAATGTCATAGCTACCTATCAACCTAGCATTTGAACATGGAAAAAAAACACAACAAAAACAGCTAGCTGCAAGTGTGTAAATTTAATAGCATTCTGGTACCTCAGCTCAATAGCCTTCAAAGGATGACTTTCAAACACCAACACACCATATTTATACAAATTACTTAATTAATTATCCAAAAAATTAACCCTTAAAAGGGCCACCATAATAAATATAAATACATAGTCATACATTCAAATTAATTTCCAAATTTAGACCCACAGGTTCTAATGTTTTATAATTCAAAATTAATCTGCTCTCTAATTTCAATATTTTTTGCTGAAAATTACCTCCATTAAACATATAAGGTCTGGCAAGTACACTAAAAAACAAACTATCATCTTTACCATTATGAAATTTGTGATAATGATCTGCTATGGGACTATCGAGGTGCCTGTTACGAATGTCACCCAGATGTTCAAAAATGCGGACCTTAATCATAAGTTTGTCTGCCCAATATACCATTTACAGTGAACACAGTCCACAGTACTTGCCAGACCTTATATGTTTAATGGAGGTAATTTTCAGCAAAAATTATTGAAATTGCAGAGCAGATTAATTTTGAATTATAAAACATTAGTACCCGTAGGTCTAAATTTGGAAATTAATTTGAATGTATGACTATGTATTTATATTTATTATGGTGGTCCTTTTAAGGGCTAATTTTTTGGATAACTAATTAAATAATTTGCATAAATATGGTGTGTTGGAGTTTGAAAGTCATCCTTTGAAGGCTGTTGAGCAGAGGTACCAGAATGCTATTAAATGTACACACTTGCAGCTAGCTATTTTTCTTGTGTTTTTTTGGTGCATATTAGATTGTTTGTCAGTATATATTAACATGGCACTGCTCAACACTAGAAGACTATAAAAAGTTGTTGGTACTCAAGGCCTACTTAACCCTTTCTCATGGAGTCACCTATATAATTACAGACACATGGTTCCAGTGTGGTGATAACATGCCTTCTTTGCATAGTTTAATGACTATTAAGGTACCAGAATGCTATTAAATGTACACACTTGCAGCTAGCTATTTTTGTTGTGTTTTTTTGGTGCATATTAGATTGTCAGTATATATTAACATGGCACTGCTCAACACTAGACAACTATAAAAAGTTGTTGGCACTCAAGGCCTACTTAACCCTTTCTAACAGAGTCAACTATATAATTACAGACACATGGTTCCAGTGTGGTGATAACATGCCTTCATTGCATAGTTTAATGACTATTACTCATTTAGACCCTCTACCATAAGTGTCTGTGTCTCTGGTTGTGGTAGATGTCTGTTTTTATTTGAAATCCCATTACCCAGTGTGTAATCCAGCAAGATAATACCAAGAATTTCAACATATACTGGTAACTGCTAGCAAGTCCATCTTCCATATTATGGCCTACTCCATGATGCCTGTTGACCATGAAAAATATTTCCACAAATTAAAATTCATTCTGGATGATTTCAACTACCCATCCATAAACTGGAAACCTATTCCACAAATAACAGCTATGCTCAGCGATGCCTGGACATCATCAGTGCCAACTTTCTCAGTCAACAAGTGTCTTGCACTAATAGTGACACAAACCTACTAGATCTATTTTTTATAAATATAGAACCTTTACACACCATACCCATATCTGTCCCCTCAGTGGTCAGATCTGACATTATGCTGTAGCATTCTCCATAAGACACCAGCTAAGATAGCCCCAAATCCCACTCTCTTCAGAGACTTCAGAGACTTCTCCAAGGCTAACTTCCTAGCACTAATTTCTGACTTAAGGAAATTTAAAGGCTCCCTACTCCATGAGGAATGTATAGCTAAAATGGCCACTTATGCCACATATATATATTCCCAGCTAAACTGCTGCATTGAAGCTACTATTCACATTCATCACAAATACAATGCCAAGTTTAGAAACAAGTCTGTTTGGTGGAATACTAGTATCAACAAGTTCTACAATTAGAGAAAAGAATGATACCCTGGGATTCATTAACAGCTAGACTAGGTGTACACTAAGTCATCAACGATGTCCCCTAGGCCTCAGCACTGGTCCCGCTCCTTTTTTGCCATTTATTTCTGTGAAGTAGAAGCAAATACTGAACTTTTAAGGCCTATCTCTGACTAACAATTTGTGCCAAAACCATGGTTCTAAACTCAATGTTAAGAAATGCATAATTGTATCCTTTGGGAAGTCAACCATCCTGGCTAATTGCCATGTTGATACTGCACCCTTAAGAGTCAACACAATGGTTAGGGATTTGGGTATGCATGTGGACAGTAGCCTTATCTTTGACCACCATGTAGCCACAGTGGTGAGGAAATCCTTTTTATGTTGTGCAAATTATAAGTAAGAGCATGGCATCTAAATCCAAAAAGGTCATTATCCCACTGTACTCTGACCTTATCAGACCAATTATAGAGTACAATGCTGACTTTGATATGTACCTGACCAGGCATATGCAGCAATTGGACTGACCTCAGAGGTTCTTTACAAAAAGAATACAAGGTATAACAAACCTGCCTAATGCAGAGCACCTTAAAGCCCTTTCCCTTTACTTGGTCTCCTATAGCTTTCTGAGGGGTGCTCTGTGCCTGGCTTACAAGGCATCCACAGACCACAGACTTATGAATCTCTTGCATATTCGTAAATCATACAGTACCAGTAATACAAGGTCTAAGGACCTGAATTTCATCTGTGACTTAAACAAAACATGCTGAAGAGACTGATGTGTGTTCCAGAGACTACCCCTCCTATGGAACAGGCTTCACATCCATGTAAAGCTGATTTTATCTATTATCCAGTTTAAGTGCCACCTAGACCAGTGGATGGGGAACAGGAGATTTACAGCAGGCCTGGCATCCATGTCCCTTATGGATAGAGGTAGTTTGTAAACGCCTGTCCCTCAATGTCTTATTTGGATACAATATGCCATTATTCTTTTGGGAAAACTTAGCTTATCTTAGAAAGGTCCCCTGATTCATTAGTCTAGTAAAAATCTATGAACCTATAAGAAACCTTGGCACAATTTTGGACAGTGAATTCTGCTTCGACCACTACATATCAACTGCCATTAGGAAATGCTTCTACCTAGCCTAACTAATTACTGAAGGCATATCCTCCAGGTCTAAGGAAGCTATTTTCCCATTCTATTACTCCTTTATCAACTCATATTTTAATATAATGTCCTCTTTGTCACAAATCTATCCCAGCATATGATTCTACTTGAAAAACTATAATATTCTATCACCAAAATGTCTTGTGTATGTGCTGTTTAAATTATACAGAGCATCTAAAAGCTCTGTTACTCTATTCTGCCTCTTACAGCCATCTATGTTGTGACTTTTGCCTGCCTACAGGTTTGCAAATTACCTTGGCCAGCTTGATCTCTTACATGCTCATAAAACTGGAATCACCACAGATATTCACTTTTGTGACATAAACTTACAAAGATAATATAAACAGGACCTTTTGGTGGGACATATACCTCTCCCAAAGGATACACTGCCTTTAGAATAAGCTCCATGTCAAAGTAGTGCCCTCAGTTTCTTTAAATCTAACCTAGATGAATGAATGGGCAACTGTAAATTTATTCCAGGTCAAGCCTATCAGTATTTTTATGGACAGGGGCAGTAGGTAAACCACAGCTGCTGTGCTCTTAATAGTGTTCTATAGTGATTGCCTAGTAAATGCTTATGAACCTATAAAGTATGCATGGTTAGAAAAAGTACTATTAGCTTTTAAATAAATATTTGAAAAACTGTAATAAAGCTAAAGTGCCAGTTCTTGGAAACCAAGTTTAATAACTGGGAATGCAGAAAACCGTTCACCATTACAATGCTGACTAGCTGCAGACTGCTATAGTGACCCTATTAACAGCTGACACCATCCACAGAGTTTGCTAGGCACATAAGGAAGAGTACAGAGCTAAAAATGTAAACTTGAATTGCTACTGCACTTGGAATTTTAGAAATAACTTTTTAGATGAATATCTTTACACATGCCTCAAGAGGAAAGACCTGGTAAAATACTAGCCTCTGGTGCCTACATAAATAAATAAATGATATGTGTGCATAAACAAACAAACAAACAAACAAATGAACAAAACTAAATAAATAAATGACCAATTCTTGGCAGTTTATAGAATTCTCTGTTTTCATATTTAACTCATTTGACTATTGCCACCCCCATTTTTACTTTTCAGATATTCAAACCTCATCTTATAAACACATACAAATAATGAATTATTATTTTTTGCTTCTCCTCAGACTCAACTTTCATACACATTTTCTTTTCTTGCTCTTTACATCAAAGCTCATAAACAAGGTAAAACACAAGCACTATCTAAGTAAATAAAGACAAAATAAAACAAAACATCTTTATCAGAAAGACCATTTTCTTTTTCCTATTCTGGTTCATTTCCTGTTTGTAACTGCACTTTTTTCATGTAATGTTCATTCTCATTTTTCTGTGTGAAGTTATATTTCCAGATTTACCCCCCCACCGGTATTTTAACTTCCTGGGCGAACCTCAACTGTCATGTCCAATTTTCTTTGAGAACATTTCCAAACACATACCTTCAGTATTCCTCTTATTTAATAGCAGCTCACATTTATTTAGACACTGATATTTCATATCTTTGCATATCCCCATGTACATCCTTTATCAGTGCAGACATCATGTCCATGTTCTTGGGCAGCTATTGCAATATTTCTCAATATTCCCTTCTCCAATGATATCTCCTTACTCTTGAAGAAACTCATAACATAATATATATAGACTTACCCTATCTAAAAGTTCCTGAAACTTCAGTCTTTTTCATATTTCTTGGATATTAAATTTGCTATTCTACAGTCTATAGTCCTTTGTTCATATACTACCATTGTTTTCAAGTAAGCTCCATTACTTCTCTCATTTTCTTCCTATTGATATAAAGTTAGCATTTTTGCTTAGTAAATCACAAATGAAATGCTCAAATGATTGAGTATTTTTGCAATAAATAGTTATCTAACTCATTCATATATCAAAGCAACTGAGTCTCATTACCATTCTCACCTTGCCAGGACCCACCTTCTAGTAGCACCTGCTTTCTCATGGAAGGCCATACTAATTAATCCTTGAGTAACTTTGTGAGCACTCACCCAGTTATCTAATTTATATTTAAAGGAAGTTTATGAGTCATACTGTTTAACATGTAGGCTTGGTTAATTCCAGAGGTTTGTGAGATGCTGGGTTATAAACCCATCCCTCCAGTGTGTTTTATCTGTTGATGAAGATTTAGATCCTAAGTTCTGGTATTCGTAGAGATATTAGATTTGCAGAGAAACTGAAGATCTCCCTTCAAAACTCAATAGGACACAGAATAAAGGAATTCAGCTTTCAGCTTCTCTTGGTAGCTCTGGAACTTTAGGACACTTTTTGGGTAGGCTGGTCTAATCAGTGCTGAGTATAAAGTGATTGCCTCTTTAGACTTTAATGATATTTGTTGGGCAGTTAGCTGGGCTAAATAAAAGGATTTCCTGACACAAGTCCATATTATATGTTCATAGGATCTTACTAAGCTTATGACCACGGAGATCATCAAGAAGCCCAACCATATCATCCAGTACAGTTGAAGGACTGACAGAGTCCTACATGAAGTATTTTACCCACATACCCTAGACAAGTATTTATGATCATCCATCCAGTCATCCATATTGGCTTTGAAGGTTGTTACAGAAGTATTCTACTTGTCATGCAAGGCTGGCTTATTCCAGTAATGGAGGTATGTTGGGTTAGGCACTTGTCATATCATCTGGTGCTGTTGATTACCCTTGTCAAAGGTGAATATGTGAGTAAACATAAGATTAACATCAAACATAAAATGGTATGGAAGTGATATGTGCTCACTGAGACAAAAAGGAATATCTCCTCATACACAAAGAAATGTAGCCAGGTCTAGGAAAACATCTATATACCATAACTGTGACTTATGACTTAACTCATGATGTTAAAATAGGGAAAGATTTGCCCAATTTAAAGCCACTTTGGAATGCATGGGAGGAGGGAACAGCTATAAACACAGTGTGACAGGCTGTTACACCTAAGAAGAAAGAAATAAAGCTTCCGCTTGATGTACCCATCCACTATAAGAAGGTGGGTGGGGGAGGAGAGAAGGACAGTGATATTCTTATAGAGTTCTACAACCAAAACCAGATGAAAGGAATTAGTATAGAAGCTAAACAAAGGACTACAATTTTAGAATTTGGTTGGGGTTAGATGGAAAAATGGATCCTGAGTGTTACCAGAAACTGGTCCAAATGACAAATCACCATCTTATGAGAGGATGACGGAGTTAATGAGATCTTCACATTCAGAGACATCAGAAGATAATTGTGGCTGTATAATATTTGAGGGAATTGCTGAGTCCTGCACAGTACAGCATACCAAATATGTAAAGAGAGAAATGTGATGGAAAACAGAATTTTTATCCCAGAAATCAGAAGTTTAGAAACAGTGGCTTACAAGTACCTTGTCATAAGGTCTGTTATAATGTAACAATATAATGTTTTGATTTTACTTTTGAGAATCATGGACTTCCTGGTTTTGGGACTAAATGATGTACTGATATTCATAATTAAACTACATATGGTTTGAATGATTTCAGTTTTGTTCAAATGTCTCAAATATGTTCCTACTGTCATATCTTATCTTATTTTTTTATAGCTGGACTGTTTAAATTATATATGAAATTATAGCTGAAGTTTCATTTTGCAAATAATGTAAATCAGAGTTTCTTTCCAATAGCACTGATTCATCCAATATTGAATTTTTTTTGTTCAAGTTATTGTTGTTCTGGGGAAATCATTGCCACTAATGCTATAGTATTAAAAGATTTGGTGCCAGATATTAAAAGCTTATGACCACGGAAACCATCTAGAAGCTCAACTACATTATGCAGTAATAAAGTTGTTAATAAGTTTGTCACTTTACTTAATTTTCATGTAAAGGAAGTAAACACTAAATTTAGCGGCAACAAGAATCAACTAGGTTATAACTTAACTACATTTGAGTGGGTAACTTTAAAATAACTGATTTACAATTATAATATAGTGGTAAAACTGCCCATAAAGGTAATATGGTAGTACTAATGCATGATGATTTTTATTATAATATGTGTATGTCGGTTCCCATTCAGAAGCCTGAAACATCATAAGCCTGAAAATCAAAATCCTGAAACCAAAAGCCTGAAAATTCAGAATCCTGAAAACTCAAAATCCTGAAAGCCCAAAATCCTGAAAGACCAAAATCCTGAAACTCAAAATCCTGAAAACACAAAATAGACATACTGATGTCATTGTGGCTTTGCTATTGTTAGCCCTGTGGTGTTAGGTCATGCGTTGGGGTCAGGTAAGTGTGCGGTTGGTTTTATTTTAGGGTTAGGGGCGGTTTAAGTGAGTTAGGGTTAGGGCGCAGGTTAGGCATGTATGCAATAGTGACAAATATTGAGGTTAGGGGCGGTTTAAGTGAGTTAGGTTTAGGGCGTGGGTCAGGTGAGTGTGCGATAGTGACGGACCTTAGGGTTAGGGTTAGGGTCAGGGTCAGTTGGTAGATATTAGTGTCTTTATAGTGACATATTAACATTATTTGTGTTTTCAGGATTTTGAGTTTCAGGATTTTGGTCTTTCAGGATTTTGGGCTTTCAGGATTTTGAGTTTTCAGGATTCTGAATTTTCAGGCTTTTGGTTTCAGGATTTTGATTTTCAGGCTTATGATGTTTCAGGCTTCTGAATGGGAACCGTGTATGTCTCATCTTTGGGATGACAGCACTTTTTATTTAAAATGTATATTTATGAAACAGCTAAAGTTTGTTTTAGGGGTCTTATGGATGTTGAGATCAAATTAAGTCAATTTACTTCTGATAAAATTAAGGATTTGCTGTTTAAAAATCTTTGTATTCCTACTTTTTATTGTTTTTCAGAACTAGCAAAGCTAAACTTTCCACTGTGTGATACTTTAAACCTCTTGTATCAGAGGCAACATGGGATATATACAAATTACCTTTTAAGAATATCAGGTGTTTCAGATAAATGACAATTCTGAATGTAGATGACTTTTTTCTTTTAAGTCTATTTATGGACAATTTCAGGCCAATAAAGCCAAACCCTCTCGCTGTTGACATGTATGTTTCTGCCTTCTTATGGCATTATCAGCACAGCAAAAGAGAAATGCTTGACTTTTGGAAACACAGGGTTGTCGTACCCAACTGATATCCATAAACATTAGGGTGTCTACAAAATATCCCAACTAACAAACTAAAACAATAAGTAAAAAGGTCACAAAGGAAAACCAATTGGTTAAAAAACCCAAAAAGAAAAATCTAGCAAAGCTAGACTTTCAGCTGCATGATACCTTAACCCTCTTGTATCAGAGGCAACATGGGATATATGCTAAGTACCCTTTAAGGATATCAGGTGCTTCAGCTAAATGGCAATTCTGAATGTCCATGCCTTTTTCTTTTAAGTCTATTTATGGACAATTTCAGGCCAATAAAGCCAAACCCTCTCACTGTGGACATGCATGTTTCTTCCTTCTTATGACATTATCAGCACAGCATGAGAGGAATGCTTGACTTTTAGAAACACAGGGTTGTCATACCCAACTGATATCCATAAATATTAGGGTGTCTACAAAACATCAACTAACAAACAAAAACAATGAATAAAAAGGTCACACAGAAAAACAATTGGTTAAAAAACACAAAAAGAAAAATATAGCAAAGCTAGACTTTCCACTGCATGATACCTTAACCCTCTTGTATCAGAGCCAACATGAGATATAAGTAAATTACCCTTTAAGAATATTAGATGTTTCAACTAAATGGCAATTCTGAATGTGCATTTCTTTTTCTTTTAAACCTGTTTATGGATAGTTTTAGGCCAATAAAGCCAAACACTCTAGCTGTAGACATGTATGTTTCTACCTTCTTACATCATCATCAGCATACCATAAGATGAATGCTTGAATTTTGGAAACACAGGGTTGTCATACCCAACTGATATCCATAAACATTAGGGTTTCTACAAGATATCCCAACTAACAAACTAAAACAATGAGTAAAAATGTCACACAGGAAAACCAATTGGTTAAAAAACACAAAAAGGCAAATCTAGACTTTCCACTGCATGATACCTTAAACCTCTTGTATCAGAGGCAACATGGGATATATGCAAATTACACTTTAAGGATCTGGGTTTTGGACTAAACTGTTTATTAAAATGTAACCCCTATTCATTGCATAGATGGTACCAGTTGTCACCCAGGATTTATTTTATGCTTTTTGCCCTACAGTGAACTTTTAAAAGCTCATCGAGCTTGTAGTCAATGGGACATTTTTTGAAGGAAGCCTCCAGTATAGTGGACCATGTTTTGCAATGTGGCTATTTTAAATCAATAGTGTGTATGTAAACTAAATTGATATTGACTGCTTTGGAATGATAAATATAAAGATTAAAAATATTTAATGTAAACACTAGGAAGGAATCACCTGAGGATGTGTATTTTATCACAGAGTTTAATGTTATTAGTATTAAAATTATAGGTTTAGTTTGAAAATTTTGGAAGGTGCTTAAGATCGATCCTATTCTGTCTGCTGTGTTGAGAAATAACCCTAGCATTCTGGATTATTTAGTGCATAGCCACTTTAAGAGGTCTAGTGGTTAACATTTTGTATGAAATATGGTATGTTTTCTTGTGGTGGCTGTAGCATATGTAAGTTCACTTGTTCAATGGAAAAGATTAATATTTTTTTTTAAAGCTAAGCCATTCCAGTTATATAGAGGGATAAAGCTCTGACTACAGCTTAGGCAACCCTAGTTTGATTTGTAGCTTAGATGTCTAAAAGAGTGGCAGTGAGGAATGAGCATGCCCATCATGGGGAGACATTTGACTCTGACACTCCCTAAAAGGCATGGTCCAAAAGAGGAAAGATGCCCTTGCACGTTTTGGGGGTGGGTGGGTGGTGGGGAAAGTTAATCATTCATATATAAACACTTTCCCAGCTAGAGGATGGATATCTGACCCCTAGGACAGCCCTAGGTTCCTTGCTGGCCCTGGTGTAAATTGGGGCATTGGATCAGGAAAGTGAATTGGAGTGCCTGTAAACCCAGAGTAGGATGTGGGGCACTGGGCCTACTGTCAGAATGACAGTAAGAGATGGGGAAATTTTATATTTTTATAGCTAGATGCAAGTATAACTGCTCTTCTTAATGGTTTGATATATGAAATTTTGTTTAACTGCAAGATACAAAAATAATGATATTGGTGAAACTACTAAAATTTTTAACTTAAGAATGCAGGAACATATATATCTTAAAAGGCAAAATCTTCTTTGTGTACTTGGGATAAGAATTTTCTCTCTCCGAAGACCAGCAAACTATATGCACATATATGTGTTCATGCATTTGTATGTTACTAGGTACTTACCTTCAAGGCGCTGATGAAATACGGTCCATGGCTCCTCTTCACTGATTGTGGATGTTGGAGATGTACAGACTAGAAAAGTAGTGTAAAGGTAAAAAAAAAAGTAAAAAAAGTAAGAAACTGGTCACCGATTCAGGAACAAACTAATATAAACAGATATTTTCATTTATGACATTTTATACTGCTTCCTGTTTTTATGGACTGCTTGCAAGGTATAATCACTGATAATATTACTATGATCTAATATAAATGAGAAAATAATTTGCTGAAATAAATTGAATTATATGAGTGCTACTCTAATCCATTACATTATAGTGGATGTCCAGCAAATTAAAATTACCAGCTACATTAGTTCATCAGCTAGTATTAATATTCATTTTAACTCATAGATATCTATTAACCAGTTGGGCTAGTTTTCTGTTACAGACATAGTTGACACCCATGCATAGTAAATAAAGGTCTTACCAGGTTCTGAACAAAAATTTACAACTCTCCAATTATTTCAATTCCATGTACCAAAAATTCAATAAGCTGTGATCTGAAAGTAATTTAATTGTTATTATTTTTACTAGCTATTGAAAATGTTCCTTCTCTTTTAAATGTTTATCTGGTAAATTGTTTGTCTTGACTTTTAAATCATTCATCCTCAGAATGCAGTTATTAGTTGTGAGTGTTCACAGTATATTGTTGACTAAGGTGTAGTCTGCCCAAAGTACAGGGGCACAATTTTAAATTCATGCATTACATGGAAACCATTCTCCAAAATCACATAGTTTTGCAACAGAAGTAAACTTAAAATAAAACTGAAAAAAAGCCTGTGTTACCTTATAAGCAAGCAATCTGTTACAAATGAAAATACTCTTAATGAGTACCTTTACATGGAATAGTTTGTCATAAAATATATTACTAATGTTCAAAATGGAGCATTTAACTTTTACATCTTACTTTTACATCAAGTACCAGCTTTGGAAAATATAAAAGTATACACATAGAGACACCTTTTAATTAATTTTAGCACCAATGTTCAGTTTTAATTCTGGAACTTCATCAGAAAATAAAGATATGTCACAAAGTCAACATCTAAACATATAAAAAAGCGAATCACATTACAACATAATACCGATCAAAAATATAATAGTCACAATAACATCAAACTATCCCAGTGCCTCCATTTTAGAGGATGTAAATTCAAAATGCTTGTGATACTGAACATATCATTAAAACCTGAGAAGCATGTGGCATCATGTCAGTAAAGTTATTTTGCTTCTAAAGCATTGGCCAAGACACCTTCCTGGATGTCCAACCCTACTTTCTCAATTACCAAGAAGTTAACTTTGCCAAGTTATCATATGTTTTGCAAGAATGTTATTCTCATTATATTGTTTATGGCATACAGATGTTGATAATTCTTTCTAAGAGTTTTCTAATAGATTTTCTGACATAATGGGCAGTATTCATAGTCCTTCCATCCGATTTTGTGTAGAGTTGATCCACGAATAACGGTGCTACTTCATTATGTAAATAAGGTCAGCTGCAGTCTTTCATGCTGGCTACAGAAACTTGGAGGTGTTTGGTTAAACACACTTCCCTATGGAAAACATAAAGTACTTGAGGCATAAGTGTTAGGGGGAGAGCTGCTATGAGGATAAGGTGCCTTATACAGTGGCATATGACCAGAATTTATAGAGATGAACATACAAGGGCATAATTTTCATACAAAATGCATAAAGGACCATATGTAAGCACCAATTTACCAGAGGAATACTGGAGTTGGGGGAAAATAATTAGTTGACTGGAAAGGAAAAATAAGGATTATTGACTTCTCTTCAAGAAATGCTTGTGTTACTGCCAATTTATGCTTGTGTATATATGGTCAAATTACTGAAGAGATCTATGGGGAAAATACTTTTATTCAGAATTTTTTGTGCTTGTTTATACATAATCAAACTACTGAAGGGATTGATGGGGAAAATACTTTTATTTGGAATTTTTTGTGCTTGTTTATACATGATAAAACTACTGAAGGGATTGATGGGGAAAATACTTTTATTTGGAATTTTTTTGTGCTTGTTTATACATGATCAAACTGCTGAAGGGATCGATGGGGAAAATACTTTTTGGAGATTTTTTGTGCTGTGCAGACATGGTCCAACTACTGAATAGAGTGATAAGGAAAATACTTTTATTTGAAGATTTTCTGCTTGTGCATACATGGTCAAACTACTGAAGGGCTCAAGGGAAAATACTTTTATTTGGTGTTTTTCACTGCTTGTTCATATGCAGTCAAACTATTGAAGGATTCATTGAGGAAAATAAGGTATTTTGATGTCATTTTGAGCTTGTGCCTACTTGGTCAAAACTACTAAATGGGTCACTGTGGGAAATGCTTCATTTTAGTGTTAATGAAGTATGTGCATACTTGGACAAACTACTGAAGGGGGTCATTCAGGGAAATTATTCATTTTGGTGTCACTGAAGTGCTTGCTTATACTTGGTTAGTGGATTGCAAGGTAGATAACAGATGTGCTTACAACATGGGTCTTTGACTATGAATCACATATGTCACTTTACACTCATTTGTATCTTATAATTAATTTGCTTATACTAAATAATGGGTAGTGGACATTAACATAAATAGTCTCTATGAACTGCTGCCTAGCTACACTCACTCACAGATTTTGCAGATAATCCTAATGTGTTCATGCAACAGCTATGAATACCACCCTATAACTTTCACAAGATGTTTAGACTGCTAAATAATGTATGCCTTTTGTATTAAACATGAACTATCATTTTACACTGTAACTCCTTTGTATTATTTTTATCTTAAAAGTATGGAGAATTATTAATTAATCTATGTTGTGAACTATTCCCCAAGCAAAAATATATTTCCTCCCTTCTTGTATGCCACTGTTCCTCTCAGGATGTTCCACTTAACTTGAAATAAAATGTTCTTTTTTATTTACAAACCAGAGTTTATTTTCTATGCTATCCATCAAATACTATTTATCTATTACTATTTTCCAGTTGTTAGTAATTATACATTTCATAAAACCAGAATCTACAGTATGTATTAATGAAAACCTTGATGTATTTTTTTTATCTGAAACACCCTTATTTTTATAGTAGTTCGTTTCACTATATGGAGAGATCTGTTTTATCTGTTTCCTTAGATTTTTTCACATATCTCGATAACTAATACCTCTGGGTAACTCCACTCCATGAATAGTGTATTGAAGACTAAACACTCCTTATTAAAATCCCATTCAACTGTTGTAAGCCGTGCCATCCTTACATATCAACCTTTAACAAAGTTTTTCTTAATGTATAGTGGATGTGTATATTGAAAGTGCAAATACTTTTTGTTGGAAGTAAGCATTGTACAAATTCTACATCCAAATAACTAATATTGCTCTTTTTAATGTTGTTTGTAAACTTCAAAAATACTATTTGTTATTCAAAATGTTACTTGACAGAGGCACTGGGAACTAAGGTTGAGTGGCACAATTCCAGGGTAATCCTATGGGCTAGGCTTGTAAAGGCTGCAGGGCCATTAGCCTAGTACACACCTATGAACCTATTTGTTATTCAAATCGATTACATATATATTTTAACAAAGCACTCACCTCTCCTTTATAATAAAAATAGGTAGTCAATAAACAGACAATAAAATATCACCTTGATGAAAAAGGATAGAAAAGCAATTTTAACATTGTGCTAAAACTACGTTTGTGTAAATGGGGGCCGTAAGTCTGTCCATTACTACACCTCTTGTTGGATGAAACATCTCATTCTTCAAAAACAGAAAACTTGTTTACTAATACCACATCTAGAATGCATGAAATGTTTATATACTTTGCAATCATTCCCAACTTGTCTAGAAAATCCTGGGAATCTTTGATAAAGGAAAGGAAAGGATGAATCCTGCCAATTCTTTTAATTCGTCATTCAAAAAATCCTAACTGCTTCTGTTTTAGACCCTCATGTTGCCACAATGAGGCTAAATAGGGAGAAACATATCCTTATGTAATTTCCCGATTTCCAAAAAAAAAAAAAAACATGTTTCTAACCATCATGAAAGCAAAGGCTTGAATACTAATGTCACCAGTTTCTAGAAGTTTTAATAGGACATCATCTATTCTCTTGATGGTCTTATTAACTTCCAAATAATTAGAAAGTTTATAACTCACCACTTTTCTTAACATTAAAAACATAGCCTTAACATAATCAATACATTTTTATTATTACCTGATCATTGCCCTTGTCCAGGTTCATAAAGTATAAATCAGCAATGGAGCTTAATTAATTAAGTACCTTTTTATATATTATTTAGATTAAAAAGTAATGTCTCACTGGTCCATTCAAATGTTCTCTTATTTCCTTCTCACATGCATTCTGAAAGGTATGCAGTATGGTTACCAAAAGAGGGTAAAAGTTGATTTCCTTTTTACCACTTCATCATTTTTAAAATTAATAGGAAAACAATCTTTTAAAATATATTTAAAACTCAATTTATGTACAAATAAACTCAATTAATTTAAAATTCCTGTCAATTAGTTCTTTTAGAGGAATTGAAATTAAAACTGTAATTTTAAATGTTAATTTATAATTTGGGAAAACAATATTCATCAAATACGAAATTCTGACATGCAGGTTATTACCTGAATTTAAAAACTGTTCTGCCGTCTTCTCCTTCTGCTGTTCTACCCTTTCCTGGAGTTGTAAAATGTTCTGAATCTGTTGGATTTCAATTCTTCTGAATACTCTCCATCTTTGATCAAATGATTTGCATTGTTTGGTTTCTGAGACAGCCTTGCTGAGCTCTGAATTGTTAACCATTTCCACATCTAAAAAATTATTTGATTGTTGGGAAAGCCATTGGCTGCTGTCCTAGGGCTCACTTGCTTCTTATAATCTACTTTCTCTGACTGTTGATTGTGTTTATTGGCTGGCAGTACCTAGCTGGCAAACCTGGTACTGTATGTTCCATGCTAATTTTAAAATGTTGACCATCTTGATTACTGAGAAACTGAATTTGGATGCCCAAGGATGTTATTTGAACAATGTTTTGTAAGCAAAATAACTTTACTGGCAACTTACCTTGATGTGACAGATTAGTCCAGGTTTAAATGATATGTTTAGTATCAAATGCATTTTGAATTTACTCCCTCTAAAACAGAGGAACTGGAATGGCTTGACCTTATTGTGACTGTTATATTTTTGATTGGTGTTTTGATGTTGTGATTTTTTTCGATATATTTAGATGACTTTATAGCAATTCTTTGTTTTCTGACAAAGTTCGATGATTAAAAAGAATGAAAGTGCTAAAAATTAATTAAAACATATCTGCATGTGTGTGCATTATTTTTATTTTTAGTGTTTTTAAGCATATACCATTGCATTACTGAAGCTTTACAGTTTTTGGTAGTTTTAAATAAAAATAAAAATCTTCATCATTTATGTCGTGCTACCTGCAGTTCATTGGAATTGTATTAATTTTGGCAACTGTTATGATCTTTCAGCTATTTACAGGAGTTTCTTCCCAAGCTTGTTGTATAATGAAGATAAAGTCTAGCTTGTAAACTCATAGAGAAAATGTGTGAGTAAACTCATATAATATGACAAGAATAGTTAGACAGCTTCACAAATATAATACTGGTTTGTATCTCAAGATCAGTAGACTAGAAACTAACTTTGATATACTCAATAGTACAGGTATCATATCATAAAGTTTTTTGTAAGTACATATTGGGCTCGTCAGCTTTATCTTAACTATTTTTGTTAAAATGTGAAAGTTATCATGAAACTGGTAGAATATGCGATCATCATATAACCTCTGCTGTACTTTGTGAATATAGCAGAATCACATCATAAGTGATCAGAGAAATATATTAGCTGGCCTTAAATGTGTATCCAGTCAATGATAATCATAGGCACATGATGTTATTTATTAAAATTTGTTAGCAAAGTAATGGCTACCATATGGCAAAATGATCTGCAGTCTTAATCTCACAAAGCAAATAACCAAACACAACTTTTTCTTTGCAACTTTTTTTCCAGCAAATGTCTCTGTGAGACTTTCACAAAAGTTTCTCATTCTCCATATTCAGTGTTGAAAGTCTTCTAAGATTCACAGTCCCTACATTATCTTTTCAACAGCTAGAGTCAGGACTAGAACTCTTTCTGCATGAGGAACTCATCCAGGACTATGCTTGAGGACTTACCTCAGGTGACAACGTCTATGAGTTCATAGGTTCATAGGTAAGTACTAGTCTACCTGCCCTTGTGGGACATTTTAAGACAATTTCACTCACAGATGAGAATTAAACTCTGTGCCTTGTGTCTGTGAGGTAGAAACCTTAACCATTATTCCAACACCCAACCCCAAATTGAGGTTAGACCTAAACCCTATACCTTGTATCTGTAAGCTGAAGACCTTAACCATTATGCCAAACCCACCATGGTAGACCAGGCATTGACAGGCAGAGCCTAATAGAGCTTTTTTACTCTTCAGTAATCCTGCTGTGGCTCGGGTAGAATAGACCATGTATTGTAGTCTTTTACTGGGGCTGAAAGAGTAAAGCCTATGAACTGATAATGAGCTTCAACCTGCTGTTCTGGGTTTGAGACTAACTTTCTGCAGTTTTTTATTGTGTGACATTAAGGAAGACACCAGATCAACCAGTGTGCATACTGAGCATTTATAACTAACAAATAAATAAGAGAACTAACTTGCATCAAACCAAGGAGCCATTGTTCCCTCTTACCTTCTTGTGCTATGCTCTTGTTTGATTTCTGATAAGAAGGCACATTGTTTAAATGGGCAGAGAACCACTATTTCAAGAGAATGACAATGGTTCCCTAAATACTTAGACTTCATTCCACTGGCTAGTCATTCCTTCTCCCTCCACTTGTCAGTGTTGAATTCAGGTCACTAGGATGTTAGCAAACTCAGAAACTACTGAGTGTACTTTTATTGTTGCTAAGCCTGTATCACATAGTGCTTTAATAACATGGCAGCTATGACAGTGATATGTTAGTTTAGGAGTACAAAGAATCATTTATTAAATGCATGTTTTTTAAAGACATTTCTAGAAAAGACTGATATATTCTACATGAATGGACACTATCTCTTACCTTCAGGAGGAATGTAGTCCATTTGGGTGAGAATTTCATTTGGATCTTTATTTGAACCACGAAGAGATACACAGACAATTTCACCATCGGGACCCATGATGAGACTTCCAACTGAACCTTCCTTACAACATTCTTTGAGAGAAAATAAAAGTTTTACTATTAAAAATGAATACAAAAAATTACATTTAATTTGTGATTCAACTCACAGTGAGTTCTGAAATTCAGGGCAGATGTTAGAGGGATAGAAAAGTTCATGTCAGGCAGTCCAAGAAGTTTTGGATCTATTATATGTCTCTCTTTACAGTTGCCCATTGAATAAACAAGCTGTGATAGGCACTCTGCTAAAGAAGCAGCTTTAAACTGCTCTGATGACTTATAGAGTGCCACTGCCTCAGATAACAGATTCTAGGGTCAAACCACCCTTACTGTAAAGTAACATTTTCTCATGTTAGCTTGAAATATCTGCCTTCTAGTTGCAATCAATATTTCTTTCCCTCCCCACTGTCCTTGCACTTTAATTTCACTTTTCCTGCTTACCTCAAATAATGTGGCATAAATAGATTATATCCTATCTTTTTCTTTTATGAGAGTATACATGCCCATCTTTCCAAGTTTCACCTCCTCTTGCAGTATCTACAGTCATTTCATCAACTACATTGCACACTTTCTACCAGACTAGTTTCCTTTCCTTTCTTCAATATGGCCACCAGAACACTACACAGTACTGCAGATGTAGAATTCCCAGTGCCTGTTCAATGGAAGGATGATTTCAGCATTTCTATTATTTATTTTATTCGCTATGTAGCCTAACATCTTATTGAGCTTTCCTGTACCCTTTCACAAATTCTATTTACTTTCAAACTAACGTAGACTCATCCCAACAAAGATGTATTTTGTGATAATCTCTTCTGAAGTACACAACTTCAGAATTTGTTTTGCATTAAATTTTATTTACCACCTATATGATCAAAGTACAAGCCAGTGGAAGTCTCTTTTGAAATGCTTCCTTCCATCTGTGACTGTGATACCAGACATCAAATCCTTGCCATATAAGATGATCCCCAAACATGGCACAAATCTTCTAAACAGGACCAGTCACTGTAACAAATTATGTGGCACCACAGTGATTAATATTTCTTCCTGACCACTTTCCTTTAATGATCAAGATTGGACTGGGAATTTTCATTCACTCCAACATTTTTAGGGGTACCGCTTAGACTCTAATTTCTCAAGCAGACTCTTGTGAGGTACAGTGTCAGAGACCATAATAAAATCCAGATGCACCACATCTACAGGGTTAATTAAGTTCACCTCCATGGTGACCGTGATATATAACTAAATCTACACTGACTAGCAAAATGTCTGCTGTATGGAACTCTGCTATCAAAAATCATCCATCAAGTTGCCATTCTGGAACTCCAATGTTAGCTTGTACAGAAATGAATCACAGTCATCAGCCTCTAGTCATACAACATCACTCTGATTAGAAATAGAACTTATAAAGATCTCCCATAGGGATTTGGAGTTTCAGTGCCAACTCCTTTAACACACATTGGGTACTAGTGTATATGAGCCTGATGTCTCAGCTTTTCTAAAGCTTGAGTTCCTTCACTGCTTCTTCCATAACACTCTTCCATCTGTCTATGACATGTTCTATCTTGCCATGTTAACAATCTGTTTTATCGCTCCCATATACATATAGACATTTCTAAACCTCTCTTCTTCCCCTTTCAATAAAGTACTTTCCTGTTAATTATTCTAACATTCTCCAACAAATCTGAACTATTTTAGCCTGTCCCTCATCTTGCCATCTCCTCAGAGGCTACAATGATCTAGCCAATAAACATAGGTAATTTTCTCATTTACATCCAGATTCATGCTTCTGTAACTTTCCTATTTTATTTGATAAGATGTTTTACCTCCTTTACTTGTTCTTTCTCTAGGCTGCTTGTCTGATGCTCCTCTATATCCTTCATTTCTAGATACAAGATTTAATTCCTTTTTCACTCATACTTAATGAAGTTATCATGGGATCATAGGAAGTTACTAGGCTATTTGCCCTAAGACCCTTATAAGCCTAGCCAAGAGTTTATCCCATGTTTAGACAAGTCAGCACCCAAAGCCCCTGTCTAGCAGGGACACAGGTGTAATCCTAGGGGTGTATTTTTTGTTTCCCATCCAGTTTCCCAGGTTGCGCTTAAAAAGGGATAATGAGTTTCTCTGCTTGATGTGGAGAGGGAGTCTCTGGGACACAAATCTGTCCTGACAAGAAGTTCTATTGATATCACAGACCAAGTTGAGGTCGCGAGTATGGGTTACTCGAATGGAACTTGACTTGCAGATATGCAGCAGTCCCATCAAGGCAGGGTCTGAGATTGCTCTGTATGCCAGACAGAGGTCACCTCTGAAGATTCTGTATGAAACTGAGTAGAAGGACAGGAATTTTAGCCTATATGTGTAGGGTAGACGTTTGAAGCCCTGGATTCTTCTGGTGAGGAACGTCTGTGGTCTCTCCAGCTACTTCATGTGCTTTGCAAGGTACATGCCGAAGGGGAAGTTGTACTCAATAATTGGTCTTATAAGGAAAGAATACAGGGATGTTATGACCTCTTTGTCCCTGGTTGAGATACCTTTACCTATGAGGTAGAAAGCTTTCCATACAACGTAAGCAACATGGTGGTCAAAAGTCAGGTTGCTATCAACCTGGGTGCCCAAATCCCTCACTACTGATTGTGTACTTAGGACATTGTTATTAATGTGATAATATGTGGGGACATCACTCTCCCCAAAGGGGATGATGATGGTTTTTTTGGTATTCAGCTTGAGGCCATGTTTTTGGAACCAGTCATTTGTTTACGTGAGACTCTCTTGGAGGACGTACACATCACTTGGGAAATTGATGACCGTGCCCAGCTTGCAGTTATCTGCAAACTTGGTTAGCCATAGCCCACTGATTTTGGCCTGCACCTCAGAGAAGTATATCCCGAATAACAGAGGCTCCAGGACTGATCCCTGGGGTATGCCACTCATTAAAGGTCTACTGCTTGAGGTGGCTTCCCCTATTTTGATTAGGTGTGTTCTATCAGTGAGCCGGTTTGCTACCCATCTGAAAAGATATGGATTCATCAAAATACTAAAGTTCAGACACACTCATGGAGCACAAAGCACAAAGTAATTCAAAATGTAGATTTTGTATTATGTGGTAGTGCTTTATGAGAACCTTGGTTCCCTGGGTAACAACCAGTTAACCAAAGCTTTTATTTTATTTTCAACTGGATTTATTGCCTGTATGACATTTGTCCATTAGATGTCATTATTCTTCATTATATTTAATATTATCCACACACCTTATAGTCTTTAGGGATTTTAATCAATGTAAAAATATATATATGTTTTAACTTTTTACAAATAGCATGGATTATTCAATTTTGAATACATCTTGTATTTCAACAATGCTTCTATTTGGACTACAGAGTTAAGAATTCTTATTTACATGCCTATATTTTTTTAAGGGTCTTGTTCAATTGATTTACCTAGATTTTTATTGGTTGAGCATTTTTTAAATGGGTATATACATCAAGGGTTTTAACTGTTGCTGTTTCTGATGAAGACTATGTATTACAGGATGAAAACATATTTCTACACTTGTAGTGTTCATGTTTTTGAGTGTGAAATAAAGCTGCAGTTTGGATTACATCGTGCTTTGTGCTCCCTGAGTGTGCTTGAACTTTAGTGTTTTGGTGTATTTTTAAACACACAGGCTCCCTGAATTCATGTTCTAAGATATGGATTGATGCTTCGTTGAGAGAGTTTATGTATAATGCTGGAGTGGGGAATAGTGTTGAAGGCTTTGGCCAGATCAAGGTAGGCAGTGTGCACCATCTCACTTCCCTCACCTAATTCCCCAAGTAATGGAATCACCCAGTAAAAGGATGAGCTGCTCAGTTTGCACTCACTTACACACATAAATGTACGCATAGTACTGTCAGCAGAAGGAGACTGTATGTGTATCTAGTTTGTAACTGGTTTGCAGCCTGCATCCAAAAATTACCCCAACAACCTTCTTTTTTCCTCTGTTTTGCCCATGTCATGTTGAATGCATCACACATGTTACACTCATCCAGCCCTCTTGTGATCCATAGCTTGGTATGATCTGTAGGAAAGTGGATTTTGTTTTCAGTCCCTACTTATGCACCTAAAACAAGCACACTGAACAGCATCAAGTACAGAACCAACCTCTATAATGCACCATTTGTTACTTCCTTTCAACCAATGGGGTCCCCCTATTATCACCCTTCCAGACACCACTGACCTGACTTCAGGATTCTGCTTCCCACTCCAAACTTTGGAGCTTACATAGTAGCTGAGTGACTTGGTGAATTCAAGGTATGACACACTAACTGGTAAATTCTTATCCACTACACTGTAACCCAGTCTTAAAACTGGTTTGGTCACACCTTTGGGTTATGAAGTCATATAAAGTCATGTCCTAGAGCTGGCTACAAACCAGAAATTCCACCAAACTTTCCCTTTGAATCTTTTCCTTCACTTTCCTTTGCAACAAGGTCAGGGTGGCTAGTCTGTGGTTTCCATTGTTCATTTTGATACCATCTGCCCTTCCATTGTTTTTGAGTCACATCTGACTTCTGTAGCAACAACACAAACAGCTGTCTCTATTCAGAGTTTACTAAGCAACTAGAGAATGAAAATAAATTAGCAGGCTATTTTCCATATCACACACACAGACACACTCTCTCTTGCTGGTAATTTAGAGGTGCCAATACACATGCCATACATCTTTTGAAGTACCCATAGAAAACCTATATGAACACAGGGAGCATGTGTAGACACCAAACAGAAGGTACCCTAGCTGAGAACAGGAAAACATATTTTCATGATAATGCTACTCACTGCACTACTGTGCCACCTTGGAGAGGTATTACTTTATTCCAGTCCTCTGGTATTTCTCTTCTGGCCAGTGGCCTATTCACCTCTATCAAAAATTTTATCATAACCTTGAACAGGTTTCTGACGAGTCTTGCACTTCCAAAGTTTGGTCAGTTCCTGGTCCACCATTCAAGGTCCAACATGTCTCACTATTGAAGTCGGCAGTGGAAATGTTGAGTGCTAAAAAAAAAGACCAAAACACAGGAGAAGAGCAAATCTCAAAAATTGCTGTTCTCCTTAAAACATTTTTTTTGCAGGGTGGCAAGTCCCCCTTCACAATCGATGTGGTGGTCAAGCCTCCCACACCCCCTGAACTTATATATACCAATTTCAAAATCATCATACCTTGGAGAAAATGGCATATGAAATGACATCTCATACTTGGTATATGTAAGTATGTTCTTTCAGATATTCATTCTCTGTGTTTCGGGATTCACTGTAGTGGGTTCTGACATTTCAAATGGTTACCAGCAAGCACCCCATCTGTCAAATCCTTTCCTCATCTACCAACCTCCTTTTTCAGTCTCCCATCTTATCTTGTTTCCTTGTGCAAAAGGTGGAAAGGTAAAGTCTTTTCTCTCCTCAGTTGAACTTCAGCAATTCCCAGGGCTTCTCCTGATCCACTGGGTCTACCAAGCTCTCACTGCCACTACCAAACTGACTCCAACCCATGTTCAGGGCTGTGAGGGGATCAAGACTTCCTGGGTAGCATCATGCCACTACTAAGGGGGGGTTTCTGCTTTAAGGCCTTTTCCCTGCTCAATCACACACTGATGTCACCCAAGAGAGTGACCTGCAATAGATTTGCAGTGTATTGTCTATACTTCAACATGAAACTCAGCCAGTGCCTTATCTCCTTATAGACTACTTTTCCTGAGCATCTCATTATCCCACAGTGATTAACCACAGAGGAGTGTCTGAGTGCACACCCTTCATCCCTCCCCAGGATGGGAGTGTCCCTCCTACCTGCCTGTGCCATCAAGTGCCCAAGCCACTAAGTGAACTCAAGTCACCTTCATAGGTTCATAGGTGTATACCAAGCTAATGACCACTAGGGCCTTTGGAAGTCTAGCCATGCAATCCATCCCATTTGTGTTCCTATATATCATGAGTGTTTATTAAGAGGGGGTATATCAGGAAGTTTCTAGAGGTTATGTGGGGGGGATGTTAGTTTGGGCATTATTATCTGCCTCTGTTTATTAGAAACATGGAGACCAGACCTGGGGTGAATTTCTGATTTTCCATCCATTGGTCAAGGTTACACTTAAATAGAGCTAGGAATGAACTCTGCTTGACATGGATGGGGAGCCTGTTCCAGAGTATGGGGATCCTCTGAGACACATATCCATCTCACCAACATGTCTTATTTATGTAAAAAGCAAAATTTAATTACTTGGATCTAGTATTTCTGAAGTTGTTCATTTTGCAGATGTGCAAAAGGTCCATCAGAGCTGAATCAGAGGATGCCTTGTATGCCAGGCATAGCTTGCCTCTCAGTAACCTATTGGAAAAAGCTTAAAGGTAATCTGTACAGAACACTGTGTTTATACCCTGAATTCTCATGGTAAGGAATCTTCGTGGGCATTCTAACTGTTGCATATGTATAGTCAGGTACATGCTGAAGTTGCATTACACTTAGTGATGGGTCTGATAAGGACCAAATAAAGTGGCAATATGACTTCCTTTGACCTGGATACCACTTCCTTATTTATAAGTTGGGTGACTTAGAATGATTTTTTTACTATCTTGAAGACATGCTGGTCAGGAGACAGATTACTGTCTACAAATATTCCTAGATCCCTGACTACTGGGCCAACTCTTAGGGGGGTCATATTGTTGGAGTAATTAGCCTGGGTGGCAGTTTTTCCAAAAGGCACTATAATGCATTTCTTGGCATTGAGTTTTAATCTATGACTTTGGCACCAGTCATCTGTTTGTGTTAGATCATCTTGTAAGATGTTTCTGTCATGGGGGGAATCTATAATAGCTTCCAGTTTGCAGTCATGTGTGAGCTTGGTCAGCCAAAGGCCTTGACATAGCCTTTACCTTTAAGAATTAGAAGCACAATAGGAGTGGTACCAGCAAAGAGCCCTGAGGTACCCCAATGGTGACCAGTCTCTTAGTGGAGGTGGTCTCACCAATATTAACTTCCTGGGTCCAGTCTATGAGTCAGCTGTCAACTCAGTGAGTTATGTAGGGTTTTATGCTCAGTTTGGTGAGTTTGTCAGCTATACACAAGTGGGATATTGTACTGAAAACCTTAGGCAGGTCCAGATATGTGGTATGAACCATTTTCTCCTCATTCATTGCTTTGTTGACCTTCTTAAAGAAGTCCATCAGGTTTAGCAGGCATGCCCTTCCCTTGACAAAGCTAAAGTGGGTTGCATCCAGTGTCTGAAGGTTGCCTATGTCTTTGATTATCATGTCCATGATAATTTGTTCCATGACTTTGCATATTAGACCAGTCAGACTAATAGTAATTTCTGGAGTCAGTTGATGGTCCACTCTTGTGAAGTGGGATAGCCATTGCAGTCCTCCATTCTTGTGGTACAAACTCTGTTTTGATGCTATAGTTGAAAAGTTACTCAAGTGGTCCTGATAGGTCATGTTTCAAGCTGTTTAGGATGCATCCCAGGATATTGTCAGGGCCCATTGAGGTTGCAATTTTGGCCTTAGCGTGCTCTCTGTTAATAGTTGGGGAGGGTTATGCTTTTAGGTATTTCATGGGGGAGGTGGGGGGGGGTGAAGTCTGAGCTGAATTTATCAGCCATCAAATTTACTATGTTTCTGTGCTCACTGAAGGTGGCACCACTGACCACCAGTTCGGCACACTGATGTGTGCTGCGTTTGAGGTTTTGGACATAGCTGTAGGAGGCCTTGAATTTGTCTTTAGCCTTTAACTATCTTGAACTCGTAATTGGACTTGTTGGACTTAATTAGCCCTTTTATTTTCCTGTTTAGTTTAATTAGAGAGCTCCTATCATTATGGGAGTTGCTCTTCCTGATCTTAGTCATGACTTTTTTCCTTTTGTTATATGCCTTATAAAGGTTAGGATTCCACAGTATGGTATATTTTTCAAATTTGTTTTAGTTATACTTCTAGTAGGTACATCAGCTGCTATATAGGCATTTACACTGTTGTACATGGTCTCTGTGAACAATTTCTGCATAGGTTGTTGTGAACTCAGGGTTGGGAGGGATTGAATTTTGACAAACTATCACTTAATAGGCCATAGCCAGGCTTTTATCCCTCTTTGATGAGCAACACTAGGGAACAGGTTATTATTCAACACTTTAGCTTTTTTCTCCTTCTTATGTCATGCCTCTGTCTTCAGACATCATTTTGCCATGGTCTGCCTTGCCCCTTTTCTGCTCAGGTATATACACGAAACATATTTCATCCCCACACCTTAATACTTTTGACAGTTCCTTTTACGCGTTGGCCTAAGCTAGTCCTATCTCTTTTCTCATCTTTCTCCTAGCTCCTGCATACTCTAGTTTTTCTCCCTCAGCTCCCTGCTTCCACCTCTTGCTGTCTTTCTCTCTTATTGTCTTCTTCAGTCACAAGGGTATTAATTATTTATTTATTATTTTGTGTTTCTTATTACTCTCATCCCTTTCCATTACTGTATGACAATGTAATTTAAATAAAGCTCTTGAAACTTTTTGAGAGTAGAAGGAAACATTATTGTATATAATGTAAGAAATAATAGAACAGCTTTCTTTAAATTCCTGAGATGAGCAAAGAATCTGGAAATTATCAATTACAAAAATTAAAACAAAGCAAAAAAAAAAAAAAAAAAAAAGAGTTACTCCTTAAGAAATTTACAGTGGATTTGCCAACATATTTGTATTTAATGACCCCCCCCCCCAGAAAATATAGTCCATTATTTTTATTATCTTGTTATTAAACCAGCTTAGTCCTACTTCAAAGGTTCCGGGTGAGTCCAAATGAACCAACCTTGTTTTAAGGTCTCTATTTAAAGCAGTGGTGTCCATTCCTGCTCTTGTTTAATAGGCTTCTTGTGTATGATCTCTTGATAGGCTGTTTCCTGGTTCTATGCATGTCGAAGATCAAAAAATTAATGTTATCTCTAAGCCCCTTAATCTGGTACTTATGAAGGCGCATGAGTACCTGTTGATTCAGGTACTCATGGGACCATGTTTCTATGTTAACGTGAGCTGGAAAATAAATGATATAAATACAAGCACTTATAATGGTAGTGCTTGCATTTGATGGTTTCACTTCATCATAAGGTGATTCCACGTGGGCTATGGACACTTAAAATGCCCATACCTTTCCTGAATTCAATGGAGAAAACAGAAGCAAAAATTGTATAGAAACACAGCTGAATCAGTCCCAGATGAAAAAAACAAGTAAAACTTTTAATGGAAAAGTAAGCACTTTCGCAGTTGTGACATTGCTTCATCAGACATGTCAATGAGAATTTTTTTTGTTTTAGTTCATGGTTTGATGTTCTGTGTCGATCTTTGCCTCTAAGGCTATCCTGCTTTTCTCTGGTTTGTACTGTCTTTGACCTACTTGTCCTGTCTAAGTCCATTTCTCTTCTCATTCTGTAAGCTGCAGCCTTTTTTACTGCTTTATCTACAATTCATCTTATGTTCCTTGCTCTCCCCCCTCCCACTACCCACTTCTGATGTATTTCCATGTATTCCATACTCTCAGTCATCCTCTGCTATGCCCCCATCTAGTTTTTTCCCCTACCCTGACTGCCAATGCCGGTGATTTCCTTGTACTCACCTATGTGCAGTCTTTTCAACTCTTGATTGCCTTCTGTTGTCACCCTCAATCCTCCTTTCCTCCCTATCTGATATATCCACCCCTCAGCATTTCTATTACTTCTGACAGCTCCCTAATCTTCTTGTTAAAGTTCCTATTTTTCTACACGTTGGTTACCCTCCTCCACCCAAAATGTACTTGAGCCATACTACCAACCTACAGATAGAATATTTCCCCTCCTATCTCCATTTCTTCTCCTTCAACTTCTGCCACCCATTTTGTTTCCTGTTAATCACCAGAATGTTATCTATTGTTTCCTCATCTATACTAGTACATACTAATTGTCTCTCACTGTTCTGCATATATGAGCATTCCTTGATGGAAATGCTTTTTGCTTCTGATAAGCACCAATATATGCTGTTGGGGATACTAGACTATCTTGAAACTTATCAGCTCACTGTTTTCTGTTTCTCACTTCTACATCCAGCTTAGTCCTGCTTCAAAGGTTCCAGGTGAGTCCAAATGAGTCAGCCTTGCTTTAAGGTCTCTAATTAAAGCAGAGGTGTCCATAACTGCTCTTGTCTAATAGGCTTCTTGTGTATGATCTCTTGATAGGCTGTTTCCTGGTTCAAGACCATCACCTTCAGAATCCCATCTCCAGCACTGTCTCAAGTAAAATCAGTCTTTTTTTTAATTTCATTTGACATCATCAGCACTTACAACACCACTGTCTTCTGCCTCTCACAACTGCTCTCTTCTTAGCCCTAAATCACAGACACAACTCCCTTATTCCAGCAGTCACTATCAATATATAATGAATGTTGTTTTCCTGATTTTCCTTCAGCCATTCACCTCTGCCTTTATACACTAAGCACACCATGTGAATATTTTTGGATTTCTCCTTTGCACCTTGATTCCATATAAGCTTTCTCTCTCCTCACTGCTAGGAAAAGTCCATCCTTTTACTTTCCCATTAAAACACTAGTCTCCTACACCCAACACCTTTGTTATTGCATTGCGTCTTAACCTTTGCCACGCTTACTTTGGTACTCTTATCTTTGTGCATTGTTTTTAATTATTTCTTCTTCAACAGCCTGCTCACATCTGATTATTCTACCTAACCTGTTTCAATGGTCCTCTACTTCCCGTGCTTCTATGCACCATTTGTCTTCCCAATATTCATAAAGAGTAGCTTGGTCCTACCATACCTCTGCTCTACCCTGATGTAGCCATTTTAATATTCCATTTTTCTGACACTATTTTCATTTACTAAGTCTCTTGCCTCCAGTATTCCCCACAGTCACCAGGCTTCATCATGAAGCAAGTACAGCCTGCAACAGATATCACAACATTCTTGCCCCATAATTACTGTCACACTACAAACCCACAGTGAATGGATCTACAAATCCCTCCCCCTCTTCCTCCTCCTCCTCTATCTTCAGTCCTCTCCATGCCATTCTTCAATGACCTAATAATGTTACACATGCTGTGTTACTGTGGTAACTATATTGAATATGAAGTACAAAAAATCTTTAAACAATTCATTCTCTGCTTCGTTTCATGTCAGAACTATCAGCGTTAATCTTGGAGTATTTGCTCACAAGCTCTGTATATTTCTTTTTCAGCTTTTAAAGAGAAACACAGGCATTCTGTTTGGGGGAACCTATACGTTTGTTTAATTTACATTATTAGCATACCAGTTAACTTGGATACCACTCACAGATATTAAAATACAAGATAGAGAGAGTCAACAAACACAATGAATATTTTTTAAATAAGAAGATAATTTCATGTTATATTTTTAATCAATAATCCATAAAGTACAGTTGTGTACACTTACCATAAATGTAGATGTTTGAGTGTATTCACTGTTGCAGTCATTACACTTGGGTTATCCTGTTGGCAGGCTACCCTCAGTCGCCTGAATTCTAAAATCTAGGTCTGGTGTTGGTTGCTGTCGCCTCTTCCCTGACGTCAGTGTGCCAGGGGTATAAAAGATGCAGCCGACACCATTTTCTTCAGTTTTTCTTGCCCCAGATGTCAGGTGCCCCCAAAAGGGAAGGCTAAAAATATGCCAATAAAACACGCATGCACCAAAAAATGTTATACCTTCATCTACAAGCAAATACACCACATAGGTTGTATAGATTAGAGAAGTGCAGCTAAGTCCCAGCAAAAAGAGAAGGGGGATGGTGGGTGGGTAACCTGGACTGCAACAGTGAATACACTCAAACATCTATATTTATGGTAAATGTACACAACTGTACTATGTTCTTTGTGTTTCACTGTTGCAGTCATTACACTTGGGTTGAATCCCAAAGCTATGGTTGGGAGGCTTTAGCTAAATAGCATTAGGAGCGGCTATGAGGCCTTGAAGAACTGCAGTGGCAAAGCCTGCCCTGGATTTAGAGTAGAGTGGTAAATGACAGTGCTTTGTAAAGGTGTGCACTGAACTACAGGTAGCAGCCTCTAAAATGTCTTTGGTTGGTACTCCCCTGGGGAAGGCTGCTGAAGTGGCTGCTGCTCTGGTTGAATGTGGCCTAATGCCCTTAGGCACTGGCTTGCCATGTTGTGAATAGCAGAAACAAATGCAGTGGCCTATCCATTTTGAAATAGTCTGCTTTGAGATAGCCTTTCCTTGTGATCCTGCAACATATGCCACTAGTAGTTGCTCAGTCTTTCTGAAAGCTTTGGTTCTGTTCAAGTAGAAGCGTAGCTGTCTGTGTATGTCCAAAGAATGCAGAATTCTCTCCCCCTTATTCTGTGGGTTTGGATAAAAAGTAGGCAGATGAATAGTTTGGTTAAGGGCCACACCGAACACTACCTTAGGCATAAATGTTGGGTTTGTCCTCAGAGAAACCCTGTCTGGATAAAAAATTATAAAAGGTTCCACAGCCATGAGTGCCTGTAGCTCTGAGACTCATCTTGCAGAGGTTACTGCCAGGATCAGAGCTGTTTTCCAAGATAAAAACTTTATATCAGCTGTAGCGGCTGGCTCAAAAGGGGGCAGAGTGAGTTTTTCCAAAACATAATTGAGGTCCCATGCAGGTATTGGTAATATCCTTGGAGGCCTTAAATTTTTGGCTCCTCTGAGGTATTGCCTTAACAAAGGATGAGAAAAGATTGGTGGCTCTGAATTGTAATGAGCCAAAATGGCAGAGGCATGAATTTTAATTGATGAAAAGGATAGGCCTTTGTCCAGCATCTCAGTTAAGTATTGCAAACTCTGAGGAATATTTGGTACTGCTGTGTCAATTCCTTGTGCCTGGTTCCAGGCACAGAATCTCTTCCATTTTCTAGCATAAGATTTTCTAGTACTAGGCCTCCTGGCCTCCAAAATGATATCCATCACCACTTTAGTGAGAGGTGTGTTTTGTATGACTACATTATCCGCCATGCTGCGAGATTTAAGGTCTTGAGTTGGCTGTGCAGGATCTGATTGTTTTGTTGGGACAGTAGGTGAGGTATCTGAGGTAAGGTCCAGGCTGGGCATTGAGACAAGTTCCTTAGGATTGGATACCAGTACTGGCGGGGCCAGTCTGGGGCAATCAGTATCATTTTTGGCTTCTCTTGTCTGACCTTTAGGAGTACCTTGGGGAAGAGAGGCAGTGGAGGAAAGGCATATACTGCTAAGTTTTTCCAGCTGAAAGATAGGGCATCCACTTTCCATGCTTGTCTGTGATAAGTCCTTGTGCAGAATCTCTTTAGTTGGCAGTTGTGAGGAGAGGCAAATAGGTTTATGTCCGGGCATCCCCATTTCCTTGTTATCATGTTGAAGACTTGTGGATCCAATTTCCAGTGGTGGGGATCCATGAGGTTTCTGCTTAGTTCGTCTGCCAGAGTATTTATCTTTCCTGGCAGGAATTGTGCCTGCAGATGTACTTGGTAAGTCAATGCTGTGTCCCACAAAGTCATGGCTAGTCTGCAGAAAGGGTAAGAATGACTGCCTCCCTGCTTGTTTATATACCACATGACCGTGATATTGTCTGTCTTTATCAGTAGTTGTCCTGGATGAAGTAGGTCCTTGAGGGCTTTTTGATTGATATGTAGATGCATTTGGTTGGCGGACCATGTGCCTTGAATACATCTTCCTGCCATGTATGCCCCCCAGGCATAATCTGATGCATCCGTTGTCAATGTCTGCACTGGCTGGGGGTAAGGTGAATGGCTGTCCCTTGTTCTGGTGACAGGCCTTCGCCCACCATCGAAACACCTGTTGCAGGCAGGGAATGAGAGTAATTATTGCTTCCAGGCTGTGGCAATGCTGAGTCCAAACACTTTTTAGGTACCATTGAAGTTTCCTCATATGCAGTCTTGCATATGGAATTAGTAGAATGCAGGATGCCATGAAGCCCAAAGCCTGCAGAATTTTTCTTGCAGATAACTAGGCCTTTGTTGCCAACAGTTTGAAATAGGTAGTCAGTTGACTTTGTTTGTCTGGCGTGAGATAAGCCATCTGAGCAGTTGTATTTAAGCTTGCACCCAGGAATATTATCTCTTGAGAGGGTACTAGTTTTGATTTTTGTTCGTTGACTGTGTACCCTAGGCATGGTAATAATCTCTTTACAAACGCCAGATGCTGTAGTAGAATGTCCTTGTTCTCTGCTTGTATGAGGCAGTTGTCCAAGTAAGGATATATTTGTATTCCTCTTGTCTGCAGAATGCAGTTACTGGTGCCAGGCACTTTGCGAAGACCCTGGGCGCAGTAGATAAGCCAAAGGGCAGTGCAGAGAATTTTCATTTTATTTTATTTATTTATTTTACATTTGTTGACTGGGCTAGTCCAGCTGGATATATGTCCATTTTCAGTAGAGGCCCGGGGAGAAAAGCTCCAAGACAGATACAAACAGCCAATAAGTAATTGTTACATAAATAAAACAATAAGTAGATATAGAAGATATTATATACATTTAACAGTAAAATAACATAAAACTATATACAAAGTTTAGAGCAAGATAATATAAGTATGCTAGTGGCTAAAAAGTAGTATCCAGGTTCTAACTAGATGCTTATCATTGAACTAAAGAAGATTAAATTAGGAGAGAGAGTACAGTTATAGGTTCATAGGTTCATAGGTTTATACTAGGCTATCTGCCCTAAGGCATTTATAAGCCTAGCCCAAATTATTGTGGCTTACGCCACCCCTTATATGAAAAAATACTGTGCCCATTAGTTTGTTGTGCCTCTGTCCAGCAGTGACCCAGAGATGATTCCCGAGGTAAACCTACGATCTCCCATCCACAGGTCTAGATTTCTCTTGAACAGAGTCAGCGAGGTGCTCTGCCTCACATGGACCGGGATTTTATTCCGCAGCATAGGGAGTCTCTGAGTGATAAATCTATCCCTCCAGCACGTCCTATTTATATCCGTGCTAAGGTTTAAGTCGCTTGCTCTAGTGGTTTTGGTGGATTTGGATTTTTTGAGGTGGAGCATGTCCATTAATTCCGGGTTGGACATGGCCTTGTATGTCAGGCACATGTCACCTCTGAGCAGACGGTATGCGACTGAATAGAGCTGGAGTTTCTTCAATCTGGCAGCATATGACAGATTTTGGAGTCCCTTTATCCTTTTGGTGAGGAACTTTTGGGGTCTCTCCAATTGCTGCAGATGTCGGGTGAGATACATCCCGAATGGGGCATTGTACTCGATCATTGGTCTGATAAGTGAAGAGTACAGGGAACAATGACCTCACTAGATCTGGATGTGAATCCCTTCATGATCAGGTGGGCAATGTAGAAGGTCTTTCTAACCACTTTAGCAATGTGAGTGTCAAAAGAAAGGCCACTGTCAACCTGGGTCCCCAGGTCCCTGATAACCTCTTCTGTGCTTAGTGGATTGCCACCTATATGGTAGCTTGGGGTTACCTTGTTTTTCCCGAAGGGTATGACTATACATTTTTGGCGTTTAACTTCAGGCCATGGCTCTGGCACCAGCTATCTGTTTCCGTGAGTCCCTTCTGAAGGATATCAGTGTCCGATGCACTTTCCACTATGGCCCAGTTTGCAGTCATCTGCAAACTTTGTCAGCCAAAGTCCTCCCATGTTGGCCTGTACTTCTGAGAAGTAGATGCCAAACAATAGGGGGCCAAGGACCGAGCCCTGTGGGACACCACTTGTGACCGGCTTGGAGTCTGACACAGCGCCAGCAACTCTAACCCTGTGGGTTCTGTCCTTAAGCCAGTTTGCAACCCATCTTGTGACATATGGGTTTACATTTAAGCTGGTAAGTTTTTCTACAATACCCGAGTGGGGTATTGTGTCAAAAGCCTTTGCAAGGTCAAGGTAGGCTGTATGGACTGCCATTCCCTCATCAATGGCCTTGGTGACTATTTCGAAGAAGTCGACCAAGTTCAAAAGGCATGATCTTCCCTTGACAAAGCCAAACTGGGTCGGGTCCAATGTCTGCAAGTCCCCTATATCTTTGTTTATGAGCTCCATTATGATCCTCTCCATAGCTTTGCAGACTAGACTTGTTAAGCTTATGGGGCGGTAATTACCAGGGTCCGTAGAGGCGCCACCTTTGTGGAGTGGGACCACAGTTGCCGTACGCCACTCCTTGGGCACGTATCCTGTGGTAAGGCTGAGATTAAACAGCTGCCTTATGTGCGGGTTTAATTCCTCATTTAGCTCGTGTAGCACACAGCTGGGGACACCATCCGGTCCCATTGATGCTGTGTTTTAGCTTTAGAGAGAGCAGCTTTCACCTGCGCATTTGAGATGTCCGGGAGGCTACACTCGGCTGGGATAGTTATCTCTCCTTTAGGGGAGAGGGGTGAAGTTTGCACTGAACCTGTCTGCCAGTATGTTGGCAATGTCTGTGGGTTCAGTGATTTTGTATCATTTTGGACTAATTCTGAGCATATCTGTGAGTTTCCACCCAGGTTCCTAACATAGCTGAAAAAGGCCTTATGATTGTCCTTTGAATCCATGGCAATTTTTCTCTCAAAATTGGCCTTAGTTGATTTTATGAGTGCTCGTATTTTTTACTAATAATGATCAGGGGTGACTTCCCTTTTATGGATTTTGTTCTATCATGTAATAGCTTTCTCCTCTTATTGTAAAGTTTGTTAATGGCTGGGGTCCACCAGACTGGATGTTTGCCCTTTGTGGAAAGAGTCTTGGTTTTATTTGGGATTGCCTGATCCATGCAGTCCTGGAGGTGTTCATAGAAGGCATTTGTAAGGGCTTCCGCAGCTTGGGTTGTGGTTTCCTCTGACTCAGGGGCCTTGAAGGATACCACACCAGTCTTGAGTAGTGTGAAGTTTGCTTTAGAGAAGTTCTTCACTATGGTCTTTTTGTTTGGGGTGGGGCGGGATGTGGATTTCCAGTGAGATTAGTTTATGATCAGATCTCACCAATGAGGGATATACTTCGGTGTGGAGCATTTTGTCCCCATGTTTGTGACAATGAGATCTAGTATATTTTCTCCTCTCGTGGGAACAGTGACTAGCTGTTCCATGGCATTTGAATTTATGAACTCCAGGAACCGTTGGGCTAGAAAGTTAGGGCTTGAGTAATGTTCCCAGTCTATATTCGGGTAGTTGAAGTCACCCAATATGATGGTGTTTGGAGATACATTTATACCCTCCAGTGTCTTCAGGAAGGCTGTGTGGGGTTCCTGAGTTTGAGAGGGTGGCCTGTAGCATGCTACAATTTGTAGAGCAGTTTTGCCTATTGTTAGTTGCACCTGGATGGTTTCCAAGCTTCATGCGTTGCCACCAACCTGGAGGTGTGAGTATCCTTTATGAATATGGATACACCCCTCCTTTTGTGGAGTGGTCCGGGTTTTGGGGCGGGCATGATATGAGGTAAAACCTAATAGTGCGGGGTGCTCTCAGGAGCCTTGAACCAGGTTTCAGTTACAGCACAGACATCGATGTTCTCCATACTGAGAAGGGCCTCGAGTGCGTGCATTTTGAGATTTAGACTTCTGGCATTGAGCAGCATTACCCTCAATTTCTTCCCATTTTTGTTTTCTAGGGTGGTAGGTTTAGAATTTGAGCCTTGCCTAAAAAGGCACTATGGGGGTGGCAAGAGCCTTAGCCAATATCCGGAATCCCAGGGTGACAGGTGCAAGCCGTCCCTTGGAAGCAGCGTGGCTTGTCAAGCATGTCATCCCAGGCAGACAGACACTGGATCCCCTTTGAATGACACCAGACATTAAGCCAATTGTTAAAGCTGATCATCTTGTCTCTATATTGTGGCATCATTCTTGGTGAAGGAAGGATACTGCTCAGGGTTAGGGTCATACCTGCCTGGGCTACATAATCAGAGAGCTCCTCTATGTCTCTTTTCATGCAGTCCAGGGAGGTACGTCTCAGGTCGTTCACACCAGCATGGACAATGACTGTGTCATATTTGTACTTGCTGTGGAGTGACCAGTGCTTGTGTTATGTGGCGGATTCTAGCGCCCGATAGGCAGCTTACTGTGACCCTCTCCTTGTTCAGCCTGGTGAGTGGGACGTCAGTGTGTCTGACTATGGAGTCACCTATGACAAGTATGTTTGGTGTTGTATTTGGCCTTAAGGGCTGTGACTGCTTTGCACACTGCTTTTGTGGTTTATGTGTTGCTTGTGGGGTGTCTTGAGGTAGCAGTTGTTTGGGTGTCTGCTTTGGAGGCCTCTGCTGTTTAGGTAAATTTTACTCAGAGCCTCCGAGTATGTCTTTGTGTGTTTATGTGTTTGATTCAGTGGAGTGGTAGCATTATGTGAGGCTGGTTTTGTGGTGTGTGTAGTTGCCTTCTCCTCCTGTCTGGTCTTGCCAGTCCTGAGTTGAGAGAGCTCAGCCTCCAGTTTGGCTAAATAGCTGCATCTCTCGTAAGTATTTGTGTTATGTGGGAGGAGGAGAGGGTTGTCTGTGTACATGAGGCAGTTATAACATTGCCTCAAGATTCCCAGATTCACCAGCTGGACCGGAGAGGAGATTGACAACTGACCTTTGGACATGCTAGAATAATATTGGGAAATCCTTAATTGAAAACAAGGGCCAGTGGGGAGTGAGGGTGTAGTGCTTTTAATTTTTAGTGCTGACATATAATTGCTTTAGTGAGCAAGTGCCAGGTAACTTGAGTGCAATGTGATACAAGTAACTAAATGCAAAACGACAAACAGTAACTTTCTTTCAAGTGAAACAAGGAAATAAGTACAGTAAGCAATGCAGATATCACTAGTGATCCACAGAAGCGCTGAGAAGTTGCGTATTAGGTGAATTAGCTTCCACGGAAATAACAAGCAAACAAACAACAAGTATATAAACAAAGCTAGATTCAGTAGGCCTGGATCTAGTCTATGCTAGAGCAAACAAGGTGAACCAATTTCAGTAAGATACAGTTCAAATATTCAGGCACTATAAACCTTTAACCAGAAAATTCCCAGCTCAGAAGGGCAGAGTCCAGCCTCTTCTCCCACAAGAGTGCAGTCCATGAACCTTCTTAATGTAAAATAACTGGCCTGAAGCCCAAGTGCCTAAACCAGAACTAATACACTTGGACACTGGGCTCTCAATCAGCAGTTCCCAACTTAGAAGGATGAAAGCTACCTGTCCTGCCACCACAGTGCTTGCCACAAACCTTCCTAATGTAAAACAACTGGTCTGAAGCCCAAGTGCTTAATCCAAAAGACTTGAATGATAGCTACACTTTAATCAAGTTACAACCAAGCAGTAATAAATACCATTGAATACTTTAGAGAATGTCTGGATTAGTGCTCAAGTTACACAAACAAAGCTAGATCCAGCAGGCCCGAATCCAGTCTATGCCACAGCAAACAAGGCGCACCAACTTCAGTAAGAAACAGTTCAGATATGCATGCACTATAAGCCTTTAACCAGAAATTCCCAGCTCAGAAGGGCAGAGTCCAGCCTCTCCTCCCACAAGAGTGCAGACCACGAACCCTCTTAATGTAAAATAACTGGCTTGAAAGCCCAAGTGCTTAAACCAGAATTAATACACTTTTAGAAAATATATTAGTAGCATTAATGATAGGTTAGTCAGGATTGGTACAAGGGCATAGCCAGTGTGTTTTGAGGAAGGTTTTAAGTTTTTGTCTGAAGAGTGGTAAGGAAGGAAGGGAAGTAAGTTCAATAGGTAGAAGGTTCCAGTTTTTCCCAGTTGTGTTTGAGAATAGAGAGTCCCCAGCCATGTTGTGAGACTTGTTGATGTTAACTAGGAGTTTATTTGAAGAACGCAAGGCATTAAGATTTTGTAGGGGTTATGAGGTCTGAGAGTATTGGAGTATTGTTTGGCTGGTAAAGGACCTTATGGGCAATTGTAAGTTGGTTCAGTTGAAGCTGGTTTTGAAGTTCAAGCCATCCGAGTTGCTTAAGATTCTGACAGTGATGGGTTCTGAAGGGTTTACCAGTGGCAAATCTGGCAATATTATGATAAGAGGTAGCAAGTTTGAGAAAATTCTTTTTGGATAGGTTAGTGTATATTGGTGAGGCATAGAGTAGAGTAGAGATTAGATGGGAGTGGGCAATGGTAGTTCTTGCTATTGGAGTAAGGAAGGGTTTGACTCTGTACAGGCAGCCCATTTTTCTGTTAACTGATTTTATAGTGTTGTTAATGTGGGAGTCGAAGTTAAAGTTTTTGTCTATTGTAATACCAAGTAGTTTGGTGGTAGAGTCTGGGTAAATGAGGGTACCATTGTTAGAAATGACTGAGATATCTATTAGTGTGGACCTACAAGTAGGAGTAAAGAGTAGGAGCTTTGTTTTCTTGGGATTCAGTAGAAGGCAGCACTGTAAGAACCATGTCTCAACTATGCTAAATACTTTCTGGGTTTGGCATTGCAGTTCAGAAGCAGATTTAGCTGTGCAGATTAATGTAGAGTCATCTGCATATTGTATACAAGTTGCAGTGGGAACAGCCAAGTAGAGATCATTAATAAAAATTGAAAATAAGAGATGACCTAGAATGGAGCCCTGGGGAACTCCCAGCATGACTGGCAGGTGGGATGATAGATTATTTTCCCAGTGCACTGCTTGTTGCCTATTGCTCAGGTAGGAAGTAAACCACTTTATAGATTGAGTATCCTGGGAAAGCGATTTGAGAATATTGATAAGCAATGTGTGGTTTACCATATCAAAAGCCTTTGAAAGATCAATAAATAGTGCTGAAGAGAGTAAATTGTTATTGTGGTTTCTATTAATGGTGTCTGTAAAGGATAGGAGGGCAGAGGTGGTACTATGGAATGGCCTAAAGCCACGTTGACCCTTAGCTAGTAAGTTGTGTTGAGTTAGATGGCCTATTAGCTGATGGTGAATGCATTTTTCCATTATTTTTGCTAAGGGGGATAGAAGGGCTATGGGTCTATAGTTAGAATATTCTTTGGAGTTGCCAACTTTTTGTAGGGGGATAATATGTGAGACTTTCCAACTAGTAGGGATATATCCTTCTTTGATGGCTCTGTTTATCAGGATGGATACAGGATAAGCAACTGCTTTGGCTGCTTTTTGGATTACCATTGGTAGTGCATTGAGCCAGCTTTGAATCTGAGGTATCTTCTGCATGATTGTCTGATTGGGACATGCAGGTATGCCTCTTTTAGGTCTAAAGTCACAAGCCAAGCCTTCTTGCCCAGCATGGGCAGAAGCTGCTGTAAGGTCAACATTTTTTTTTTTTCAATAATAATTCTTTATTTTATTTTTTCCAAACAACTAATACAGTACTACCAACTACTTACAATATGTACATGAATGCTTCCAACAGTTACATAGAATCATTATACATACCTATACACTTCTAAAAAAAAAAAAATAATGAAGAAAAAAGAACTAGTAACCATATAAGACTTATCTCAATAAAATTCAACAGTTATTCAGTTTTTCCCAGCGAATAGTGGAATGGAACTTTAAGCTAATACAATGTTAAAGATTTGTTCCCATATTTTTGTATTGTTTACATTTTTCTTATGATCACTAATTAGAAATTTATGTGCTAGAATATGTTTGGTGGCTACTATCTTGAAATTTTGCCATGATGTCTGTAAAGGGTTCAACCAATTGGAAGCTATATATAACTTCATCAACAAAAAAATATTGACTAGTATAATTCTTTGGGTTCTTTCCAAGTTGGGTGGTGGAATATGTAAAATCGTAAATTCCCAGGAGAGTGTGGAATGTTGATATCCCATTTTTTGTAGTTGAAGTTTCAAGGAATTCCAGAGTTTGAAAATACATTTACAACTCCAAAACATATGTAGGAGGTCGGCTGTTTGATCTATACAATATGGGCATTTTGGTGAGTTCTTTGAGTTAAATTTGTGTAGAGTGAGAAGCGTATAATATGCGTTATTAAATATCATCAATTGGGTAAATAATAGCTTCTGAAGGGACACAGATTTTATGGTTAAGTGAATTGCTTTTAGTATTTTACTTTCTTCAATTGTCAACAATTTCTCTCTCCAGTATTTGGAAATTAATATTTCATTATTATATTTTATTTCTTTAATCAAACCATATGCTGCAGTTATATATTTACATTCCTGTGTAAGGGTTTGCCATAAGTTCAGACACATGTTTAAATCTTCTTCTTTAATTATGTCATTCCCTTTACTAAGGTAACTTATTGATAGGTCTTTTAATTGTCTTATTATAATTAGATACGATTTGGGGAGATTCAACTCTTCTAAAATATTGTGAATCGGGATACCTAAAATCGTATATAAATCAAGTAGGGTTAAATTAATTATAAGTGGGAATTTCTTAAGGTCTATCAGCTGGTTACCAATTTTCAGATTTGGATTTTTGTGAAATGGTTGAAGAATTATCATACTTTGCAAAGATTTAATGAGTTAAAGAGATTTTGTACTGAAACTATATATGTTTTGATATGTTCCAACACAAGTACACTTTAAGAGTATTTTTGTTTAAAAGGTAATGCCTTGCAGTTAATATCCAATTCCTTGACATGTTTATGATTAAGAACCAGCCATTTGGGAACCCATTTCGAGTTACACCCATCAAAGTTAATTATTCTTAAAAGTCTATTGATGTTTATTATTAAATAATATGTTTGAAATTAGGTAGATCCAACCCTCCCTATTTTTGGAGCCATCAATTTATCATACGATATCCTAACTTTTCTAGGTTCCCATAGAAATCTAGCTAGTTCTGTATGAAGCTGTTTGAAGAATTTTTGGAGATTTGAACTTGTGATGCTCTAAAATATATAGTAATCTAGGAAGTATATTCATTTTAATAATTGAAGTCTTCGCCATTATTGGTAATTTCAGATTATCCCATCTTTTCAAGTCAGATACTATCTGCTCCCAAATAACCTTAACATTATTGAGATAAAAATCTCTGTTGTCTGTTGAGAAAACCACTCCTAAGTATTTTATTTTTCTTCTGATTTTACCTGCCCTACTAATGGTAATAGTGAAAAAGGTGTAGGTGTCTTTAATGGGAATATCTTAGTTTTTTTTAAATTTAATTTATAATTGGAAATTTTGCAAATTCTTCTACTGCCTTTAATATTTTATTAGTATCCGAAACAGGTGTTGTGCAATAAATACTCAAATCATCTGCAAAAGCAGCCATTGTGATCTTCGTACCATAGATCCTTGGAGCATTATGATAGATATTTTGTTTAATGTGCAAAATAGAGGTTCCAAATACAAATTGAATAACAAGGAGATAAAGGACAGCCTTGGCGTGTACCATTTTAATTTGAATTCTTTTGAAAGATTCCTGTTAATGACTAGATTTGTATAAGGATTGGTATATAATTTTTTAAAGTTGAAGTGAATTCTTGTGGTATGTTAAAACATGTTAAAATGTCAAATAAATATTCTAAGTTCACTCTGTCAAATGCTTTTTGTGCATCAATTATAAGTGCGTAAAGATTATGGTTTTTATGGGTGGCATGAGAAATCATTGTATGCAGTGTTAATGTATTATCTATAGTTTGTCTGCTATTTATAAAACCGGCTTGTTCATCAGATATTATAGGGTTAATTACCATTTTCAACCTGTTAGCCAAAATCGATGTCATAATTTTCATATCTATGTTTAAAAGTGAGATGGGTCTATAATTATCCGGGTTTTGTCGATGTAAGGTCAACATTTTGAATTTTGGTATATCCAGATACGTGTTTAGAATAGATAGGTCCAGTACCAGTCTCCAAGCTTTGTCCTTTCTGGGTACCAGGAACAGTCTTGAATAAAATCCTTGTCCCTGCTCTTGTAGGGATGAGACTTGTTTTTGTGCCTCTGCCCATTGTTTTTTTGGTAGGTCTGGCCAACCATTTGCCCTTGGCAGGGTATGAAAGAGAACTTGTAGCCCTGTGACACTATGTCTAAGACCCATTTGTCCTGGGTTATTATGTGCCAATTTTGAGAAAAAAAGTGCTAGTTTTCCCCCTAAAGGTGCTGCCAGAAAATAAGTGCTCGGCACAGGCAGGGGGAAGTCATTGGGACTATTTCCTGTTAGGCTGTGATTTGTCTTCTCCACGTTTGGAGGTAGAAGCACCCCATTGTTTAGACCTGTATGAACCTTGGGGCTGGGATCTGCCTCTTGGACGTCTGTATCTGCCCCTTTGTGGTCTGTCTGACACTGGAAAGGACCAATTCTTTGTAGGCCAGTGTCTGCTAAATCTTGGAGGCTGCATCTGTAAGAAATCCTTGACTGTTTGCATAGATTTAGCTTTGTCCTCCATTTCCTTTAACACCTCTTCTGCTTTAACACCAAACAAAGTATCATGCTGTAATGGAGCATCTAATAATTTTGCTTTAACATGATCTGGTAAATTTTGTTCCTTTAACCAAGCATTCCTCCTAATGACAGAACCTGTGACAGTGGCCCTGCAGGAGGCCTCCAAAGAATCAAAACCACATTGCAAAGTATGCTTTGCAACGTGCTCAGCTACATGCAATAAATCCTGCATTTGTTTGTTTTCTGCACCTTCAGAATGTATCAACATTTTCTGTTTAAGCAGTGACATAATATATTGCTGATATTTGAACATATGAAACTGACAATTTAAAGCCCTTATATCCAAGGTAGCAGAGGTGTAAATCTTCTTTCCCCATCTGTCTAATGCCCTAGAATCCCTGTCGGAGGGGGTAGGATTTTTTGCAGTGGATGCCTTGACCTCTTTGGGACCCTGAGAAATAGTTTCTGGGTCAGCAGCAGGGTTCTTGAAAAGGAATTATGAGAGTCAGGTACCCTGTAGTACCTGTCCGGCTTAACAGGAGCTGGAGGTAAGGAGTCAGGGGTCAGACTGGACTCTGAAAATACATCACCTACAATGTCTAACACAGGCAGAATAGCTAGGGGCCTGTGTTGTGGGAGAAAAAGGAAGTCCCTGAGCCTTTTCTTAGATTCAGAATAATCTTGGCTCTCCGAGTGGAAATGTTCCCTCATGGTATGCAAGGTTTCCCCAAAAGAGTAACCCTCAGGAGGAGAGGCTGAAGGGATAGATTCTTCAGCATCAGAATCCTCATTGGGAGGAAGAGAGTATTCTTGATCAGAAGAGGAATCTAAAGAAATGGAAACCTGATCTGAAGATTCATATTCTGTCTCTTGCCTAGGCCTCTTATCAGGAGGGGGATGGGAACCCCTGATCAAGGTAATTAAGTCTTCAGCCATTTTGAGCATCTGTTTTTTGGGCATGGAGGCCTGACCATGAGGCTGTTGTTTCTTTGTCTTTAAAGATGCTTTAGTCGTTGCCTTTGCAGCTGGAGTCGCTTTAATGTACAATTGAGTAGGTCTGAAAACACCCTCAGAAGCCGATGCCTGCTTAGCAGCTCTGGATCCATCTGAGGGAATAGTTTCTGAAGGTCCAATACCTTGAGCTTCCAGCGACCTAGGCAACTCCATGTGGGAGTCTATAGCGGCCTGCAGGTCCAAAGTAGCGGACGTCAGGGGCTGCGAAAGCACCTCACTGAGAACCGGCGAACTGGCGACTGGCTTAGAAGAAGCCTCGTCGTCTGTTTTAGACCTCGGATGCCTGTCCTTTTCTTTTTCTTTGCTTTTCTTGTGAATTGCAGTAGTCAGTTGGCTATCTGACAGCACTGTGTAATTAAATCGTCTGCCAAAATAGTGAAATGCAAAATCGTACCGGGGCTTTATAGTGCGCTGGTTAAATCTAGCACAAAACCGACAACAAGCAATGTCGTGGTCAGGGCCTAGGCAAGGAATACAGTAAGAATGAAAATCCTTATGAGGTATTTGCTTCCCACAAGAAATACAATTATTAACTTTTTCTGACATCGGTCTGGAGCAAGAAAAAAGTTTTCCCCAATGGGGTACTTAGCTTTTAATGAAGACTTCGGATCTGAAATTCGAACATGAAAATCTCAGGAGTCGGCCGATCGGCACTTGCGAACTGCTTCTGCTTCGGGCACCACGCGGCAAGAAAGACTGAAGAAAATGGTGTCAGCTGCATCCTTTATACCCCTGGCGCACTGACGTCAGGGAAGAGGCAACAGTGACCGATGCCGGGCCTAGACTTTGGAATTCAAGCCGACTGAGGGTAGCCTGCCAGCAGGATAACCCAAGTGTAATGACTGCAACAGTGAAACACGAAGAACATCTGTGTGTGTGGATAATGCATGATTTACCTCTAGTTGGTGTGATTTGATCACAAGGTGAAGCCGAGTGATTAAACAAAGTCAATCATAGATAAATCCTGTGTTACCAACACATGGAAGTGGACTATAGCTATTATACAATGATATTATTTAGGAAAAAAATCTTAGCTTTTCTAAATAATGTCATTGTGTTAAAAATCTTTAGCGCTCCTCCACTGGCTTTTGGCTGTCTGGTGCACTCAGTTAACATACATACTGCGCATGTGCACCCCCCCCCCCAGCCCTTCTAACACTAAATATTGAGGACTGAAATTACTAAGTGAGTTGCTTTGGAACTGACTCTAAGTTTCCAGAATGGAAAGGTGTGAGATTTTTTTTTTAAATATATATATATATATATATATATATATATATATATATATATATATATATATATATGGTGGCACAGCGGTTAGCATTGTCACCTCACAGCAAGAGGTTCTCCAGTTAGATTCTCGGCTGGGGTGCCTTCTGTGCGGAGTCTGCATGTCCTCCCTGTGGTCGCGTGGGTTTCCTCCGGGTGCTCCGGTTTCCTCCCACATCTCAAAGACATGCTGTAGGTGGACTGGACACTCTAAATTGGCCTTAGGTGTGAGTGCGTGCATGTGTGTGCTTTCTGTGGAAGGTTGGGTGCCGGGCTGGCAACTCAACACTGTAAAAACTCCACTGCCAATCATGAGCGGACAGGTGATCTGCTGTGGTGACCCCTAACCGGGAAAAGCAGAAAGAAGAAGAAGAAGAAATATATATATATAAATATATACTGTTGTAACCTACTCCATGGAGAAGACTCTTAGTTTAAGAATATTTTAAAAGCAGCTTGAATTCTCTGCTTAGTGGCATGGAAAAAGTAAGCTAATGTGTTTCTTCCTGTAGAAAAAGAAGCACAAGAAGAAATACATTAGTTTAGTTTCCTTGTGTCTCTAAGTGGACAATTCAAACTGCTTTCAAAAAAATCTTAAACTATTAGTTTGCTCCACAGAGTGGGTTACAAGGATGGTATTACAGTACATTTTCCAGTAGAAAGACTGGCTACACAGTGGCTGGACTTCTTTATATTGGTCTATTCTTGATTTACAATGGTTGGGCTGTCCAATCAGCATTCTCGATTTTCAATAGTAATGGGCCTTTATTATACAATGAATAGTATTAGCAGAGAAATGCAACAAATAGATAGCTAGATAAATAAATATAACAAGAGAACGTTAGATATATTTGTCTACGTTTAACGCTGTTAAATATATTACTGCAGCATAGCTGTTCTTGAAACTTGCAGATGAGCTTTGATTTTATCAGAATTCAAATATGACACTCACTTCACTCTTCTGTTTGAGTCCAGAATGGCACCACCTGTACACAGGTGTCATTTTTGTTAAAGGCACACTGAAAAATGTTAACATACAATTATAAAATGAAATAAATCTCCATTTACATATTTTATGTATGAAATTTTGCTTACTCCTATAGTGAATTACTTAACGAAAATGATACTTTTACATCACACCAATGAATGCCAAGGGGATTTACAGCCTTGCAAGATGCATTGCTGAGTAAATCTCATTTTTAAGAATTCTGGTTGATCTTGGTCAGTAATTTTTGGAAGTCTCTAAGTTATGTAACAATGTACTTTTATTTAGATAATGCACAACATGCATAAAGTAGGTTTGAGAAGATTATTTTAACAAAAGGATATGATACCTGTGATTCAGACAAATGAAACGCAAGATGAATTTTGTTTGAAAATTATATTGTTCAGAGTTTTTTCAAAGGTATCAGTTACTGGTTAAAGGACAACTATGTTCAGAAACTAAGCACAGTTTTAATCATATATTGGAATTCTATGCACCATTAAGGTCCTTGCATCAGTCTTAATGATTATCGTTTTATAATTTGCTCAGCCACAAAATAGAGGAAATATGGTAGAGGCAGGGCTACCAAAACAGTGTTCTCCAATGAATTTCCATATCTAAGTTAACTGAACAACTTCACTAATACTCAGTTTGTAAACCTACAAAATATTAATACAAAAAGTTAATAAATAATGAAAGATTTCAGCCCCAATTAGCAGTGGTGGCTGGTGACTTCAAATCAAAGGGGGGTTACAGGAGACAGTTGAATGGGTGGGGCCAATGAAAAGGGGTGTGACCAATTAGAAAGGAGTGGAGCTATGCTCACAACCACAAAAACTGGGTCTTTAATTAAATACGCTTCCCTGGGTGCCAAACCGTCATTATGAGAGTCCAATCAAGACAAAATGAAATGTAGAAGAAAAAAAATTTCAATGCATTGGCTACATGACAGCTTACTTAATATCTAGATGGAAACAAAAAGGGTGTGAGGCATGAAAAAATAAATTACTTTTTTAAATAAATTACTGGAATGCAAGTCAAAATCAAGTATAAAAAAACAAGCAGCGCTCAACTCAAACCACTTCGCCTTGCACTGCAGTTCTAATTATAATTTATATTCAGCTTTATAAAAGTACCAAGTAAAATGCTGAAAGTATCAATCTCTGTGATACCCCCACTTGTAAAAATGTTTCTTATCCAAAAAAGACCTGCTGCCTGACAACAACTATCTACTTGTTTCATGCGGAAAACATGATCAAAGTAAAAAATGACCAGCAAACAAGAAACAAGCTCAAGATAAATTGCTTAAAGGATTACTGCACAGGTTATGGACTACACATGATAGATTTGCATTCTGTTTAGTTTACTGGTAAAGCCTGAAAAGATGATTGCAAATATCCAAAAAATGCATTGAGCTTCTGAAAATAATGTAATGCTGTCCTTTATTACAAATACTGTCATATGCATTTCAGTACCTAAGGCTTATATGTTATCTAGCTATGTAAATATTCTCTACATGGCAACAACAAAAAGGTTTTCAGTGTTGGTAATTCTTTAACAGTATGCTTATTAAAGCTTACTTGCATCTTACAGTCTCAGACAAGCTTATCTGATGGTCATTAAAGTGTTGCTACTTAAACACAGAGCAACAGGCAGTGCAACAACATGCATTTTCTGAATAATAAGAAGCATAAATCAACAGTATAAAAATATGACAGAAAACCAAAACATTCTGCAAAATCAAGGACAGATGAAAAGCCACTGTAGTACTTGTGTCTACCTTGGATGGGGGATACTCTGCACACTTACACTGCATAACTACTCCTTGCCTTGCTTGGACACATCCAGAGTCATTACATAGGGAAATGGGTTGCAGCAAGCATGTCACAATTTGAAATGTCTCTGGCTGATGGTGATGGCCCTTACACATTTGTCATACCTCTCAACCTCAGAGCAATAAATCTGGATAAAGTCATAAACAGAAGTGGGACAAAGGCCCAAAAATAAGGACAATTTTTAAATATTGCTCTTATAAACTTAAAAAGATAATATAATAGTAGGTCTTGCATTAGTATGACTTTTCTGAATGGTATGAAATCTGAAACTCAAATGTCTGTCATTTGTTAACTTCAGTCTTTAATGATTTGCAACTAATTTGCCAAAAAAACACAATTTTATTAAAAACGGACCGAAAATATGATGCAAAAATATAAAAAAGCCACACAATACAGATGGAAACCTGTCAAAGAATGGACACTTTTTAATATTAGTACTGTTAAGTTGAGCAGCTGACAAAATAAGAGAATCTACATGTATTTCTGAAATAAAAGTAATCTACAACTCTGATCCTTACAATTATTTCTTAATTGTAAACCCTCCACATTTTCTTCCAAAACTGCCATTTTGGGGAGGGATTATTAGGAGGAGAGCAATATTTTGAGCCAAAGTCGGGGACAGTTGAGAGGTTTGGATATACCTAATTGTATAAAGAAATTTATTTGCATGTACCTCTTAACCTCTTAATGCAGGAAATCTGGACAAGGATAAATATATTGGAAGAACATACAGACAGTACTAAAAATTACTGCTGTATAAACTTAGTTGATAGAATAGCAGGTCTTGCTTTAGCATGCATTTTTCTGAAGGGTATGAATTCTGAAACTCAATTGGTGACTTCATTCCTAAATGATTTGCCAGAAAACCATAAATTTTATGAGGAACAAATCAAAAAGAAGCAAAAATCTATTCATTCTGTGAAAATCTGTACAGTTGAGAGGTATAGTTCAGCCAGGGCTGTCTTTGAGTTTGCCGCCCTTCCCCCCTCACAAAATCATGGTTGAATGGGGCCTCCCCCTGCAGCCATTCCAATGCCCCATTACTTGGCTATTTCATCCCATTTACCATAAACACTGTAATGTGCATACTGCTTTACTTCAATGATGATTTGGATTTCATTTAAAAGTTTAATTTTACATTTTACAGCACAAACACTAATAGACATCTGCTAAACAAAGCAATGGAGTCTCACAATGAAAATAGACTTAGCATTAAAACTTCTCTGCCCTTGAAACTCACATTCATTGAAACAGCATTGAAACCCACATTCAAAGAAAATATCTGTCCAGTGGCAGATAAAGATTAACTTTGGGCTGTTTTCAAATCATAGGCCCCTTGCACACAAAACATACATGTGTTCTTTGATACACCTTCCTGATTGCATTCAATTATATTCCTTGTATAATACAGTAGAGTTGTTAGAGGGCATTTTAATTTTATTGTTTTGAACATTTTTCCAGTAAACAAAGAAACAAAATGCATGCACCAGTAATGACAAAACTGCCCAGTTTAGAACATTTCCATCATAAAAATCTACTCAAACTTCTACAATCCACCAGTATCAGCAAATATGCACAATCTCTGCAGAAGTAAAAATCATCTAAATAATTCCACATTAAAGAGATCTGTAACTAATGAAGAGGTTGCTGCTAGCAAACAACATTATATTTCATTGTTTCATCTACAAATAAAGTGCCTGTTGCCCTTGAGGAATAAATTGCCCATGCTACATTAAAAAAATATAAGCTAGTAATATTGCAATAGGGGATGGATGGCAAACTGATAACAGGTTCATAGTTACTAGGTATCTCCACCAAAGAGGACAGTCTCAGGACTGCAGCATCCACCCCCTTTAAAAGTACAACACAGTACAGTATCAGCAATGCATCTACATACTGCATGAGTAGAACCCGCAGCCTTCTGCATTGAAAGCAAGTACACTATCTGTTTTGCTATTAACAATTCAAACAGCCTCAGCATAACCAGCACTAAACTTCTCTTACGCTGAAGCTCTTAGCTCCTTGTAAAATCCACTTGGCACTCAACTGTATCTCTCAACTTTGTAGCACATGAGCACAATAAATTAGGTAAAAGCCAAAATGTATTGGGGGGAACGACAAAAGGCCAAAAACCAGGGACACATTTTAAACATTGCTTGTATAACCTTGGAAAGTTGCTAGAATAAAATGCTGTGCTACCGCCATGCATTTCACTGCCAAGTCTTGAACCCAGGACCCTGTGCACTACACTCAGAGCAACATACCACTGTGCCATATCAGCTGAAAAACAGAAAGACTGAAACTTAAATGGCTATCCTTTAGTGAATTTAGTTCTCACCATAGCTCTCAACCTCTTAGCACAAAACACATAGACAAAGCCAATAATGGGGGAGTACAGCCCCCAAACATAATAAGTGAATTCAGTGCTCACCATAGCTCTCTACCGCTTAGCACAAATAATCTGCACAAAGCTAATAATGGGGAAATACAGCCCCAAAAATAGGGACACATTTCAAATATTGATCTTATAAACTTAGAAAATTGCTACAATAAAATGTTTTGCATTGCCACATACTTTCTGAAGAATATGAATCCTGAAATTCAAATGTCTGTCATTATTTAATGAATTCAAAATCCAGAAAACCACAGATTTTATGACGAACAGAATAGAGCAAAAATATGAGGCAAAAATCTGAATGCTTTTCACAAGTGGTGGTGGTTAGGGAATTCAGGTTCTTGCTACCTGCACCCAAGGTTGAGGGTTTGAACCTGAGTTACTCTCTCTAGCCACCAGTTATAGTTAACTGGGGCATTTCACACACACACACACCTAGTTCAAGAAGTGAAAAAGAAGCACACGGCACACACACAAAAAGCTAGTACCTGGAGACTGCTCCAAATAAGCAGTGAAAGTCCATCTGCTCCGATACCCAAACTCCATGTTTTTTCCTGGTGCTGGAATGTGCGTGCACTGCCATTATGTGTTCTGAACATGCAACAGACTGGTTAACCAGTGCTGGAATGCACATGCACTGCCTCTATGCATTCCGAGCATGCACCAGACTGGTTAAACAGCAGTCTGGATTCGAGTTTCCATGCACGAGTTCCGGGATTTTTTTTTATTTTGGTTTTCTTTTTGCACAGCTGGGGGGGGGGGCTGTAGTCCATTTGTACTGCTGGGGATGGCTGTAGTCCTGCAGTTCAATAGCATGAGCCACCACTGCCTATTAGATATTACAACCTCCGTGGTTGTGAATCTTTGAATAAAAAAGTACAACTTTTAACTGTTAATGAACCTACTGTTAGTGATGCAAGAACAAGACTACATTTATTATGATAGATTACTAACAGTAGCTTTATCAGATGGATACCAAATGGCAGGCATTCTGAAGTGATGTTGGTCTCCATTTAATGTCACTTTTTTGCAAAATGGTCCCTCAATATGATGTTGTTTTGTCTTTACCTTTATTTTTCCTTGTATGTATAACTGACTAAAAGGACCACCATGATCAAAGAAAAAATACCTTTTTTATTGCTGTAGGGATATTTCATTTAAATTTTGGCTGTGGGGAATTGTATCGCTGCCTCTTTTCCCTCTTGGAAAATTTCATTTTTGTTTTGGCTGAGGGGGTGCTGAAGTACTCCATCTCTTTATCATTGCACTTGCATGTGCTATCGTACTGGGGGGTTTAGTGTACTCCTTTATCCTGGTAAAGACTGGTTACAGGGGTATTTTGAAGCATTTGCTTCTTCCTCGCCTATCTAACTGTGCGGATGGTGTGTAAGGGAGATAAGATACTATAGAATCTTAGTCAAACTGCTTCAGCAGCTTAGTGATAGTGATGTGAGGATCCTAAATCTGAATCTACCTTAAAGCATGAACTTCTTCACATTCACCAGCCTATTGCCTTTATTACTGGAACATGGTGCCAGTCTGGAATATTATTACATTTTTTTCCTTGGTTGCATGGGTGCGTTGTCCATTCTTTGTCTGTTTTGCTGCTTTCATGATTTTGTTTTATCTTCATCTTCAAAGTAGCTGGCTGCTTACAATTTCTTATCTTGTATTGTAACCAGTAATGTCCATGTAGCACTTTAAATAGTTTAAGTAGTTATTATATTTTATTCTTTGTGTATTTTAAGTTGTTCGACCTCAAACTACCATGATGAGGTGGCCATGCTAACACGATTTTGTTTGATTTTAATTTTCACTAAATCCTTTTCCTTTTTACAGTGTAATGTGTGTCCCCAAAAAATTACATTTCAGGCTGTTCTCTCCATTCACTTAGAATGAATATTCTCATAATCATTGAAGAGAATGGCAGTAGATTGTTTTTAGTCTCTCACTCACTCTCATTATGGTTCCTTTCTTTTTCTCAGTTACAGTCAGGGCTTAAATTAAATTTGTTTGTAAAAGTTAAGAATTTGTTAGGAACAGGGAATCCACCACCACTCACTCCCCTGTCAGACAACACTGTTAAGTTCCCCATAATTTCATACTGAGCTGCTCCGTCAGCTGAGAATAATTCCACACAGTAGCAGGAGCCTTCTAGCTGATATTCCTGCAGATCAGCTCTTTCCCCACAGGAGAAATTTAATGAGCAGTAAGATGTAAGAGACAAACTCCTGATGAAAGGCTTTTGATATTTTATGTAAAATAAACATGGTATGGACTGAGAAAACTGAAGAGCATATACAAGCCACACAAAGTGAGAAATAGTTAAACAGGTAAATCAAGGTAAATCATACTTTATGTATGCAAATGAATGTGTCTTTTTGTGGGGAGGAAAATACCTTTTGAGATACTGAAACATTGTTTTCAGCCTGTCGTTACTGAGAAATCCAGTTCTTTTAACTGTCATTTTTGAGCACACGCAACTCCAGTTTTGCTATTTGCAAATTCCGAGGCAGTTTTATTATTTTCTTTTCTTTTTGTAACTGTTCTCCTTTTCATAGATACAGGTATCATATTATAAAGTCAGTGAAAGTAGAGATATGATTACTTGAAACTCTCATAAAACTTCCTCTAGGAGCATGGAATGGTTGAAGATCAAAGGGTATAATTTGAAAAGCTCACCAGGACCTTTGCAAAGAAAAACTTGGACCCTGCAGACTGTAGTTCAAAGTTATAGTCTCAAGAAATGACAGCACATTGTTGGGTATTATCAAAACAAGATAGGAGACTTTGGATCAAACAGACTGTCTGACAAATAAAAATTATTAATAAGCGTTGGCTAAGAAACAAAGTCACAGTGAGCCATGGGTATTAGTATTACACAGAACATCAAAAAATGATCAAAAGCTTGATTTCTTTTCAGGTTCTGCTCATAGCTGTCCTTTAACTGCTTATGAACTTTGTAACTTAAAATGAATTTCTTATCAAAGTATTCTAGTCTCAGTCTATACTCATAGAATTTATTTTATGTATTTATTTTACTTATTTTTGTTGACCAAGAAAGTCCAACTGGGTGGTAAAGCCCATTTACAGAGGAGGCCAGGGAAGAAAAATTTCACAGTATCTTTATGCAAGTTTATATCATAAAATACAGAAATGTTTCATATAAAATTAATATTTACAAAAAATAACTTGGAAACAGAATTAACATATTGATAAAACTGATTATACATTTGCATGACAGTACAGCTAATATCAAATATCCTTAAAATGAAATTGTAGCACAGATTTAATGTTTCATAGAATACTAATTCAGTTTGTGTGCTGATTTGCAGTAACATATACTGATATGATAACGCATAGGTATGACTATTATTTATAAACACATAGTGGGAGTGGAAAAGCAATCTAATCTTAGGAATAAAAAGTATTTATCAAAAGATTAGGAGTTAAAGAAGAAGAAGAAGGAGTAAATGGAAGAGTAATCCCCATGGAGGTTAGTTACTTGAAGTGAAAAAGTGAATGCAGGAGTGTGAAGGAAGGAGAAAGAAAGAAAGAACTTAATGGTAAATGGTAAAAAGGGAGGAGACTGATAAAAATATTCTCTGCATAAAAGGTTTCTGAATGATGCTCTGAGAGAAGTAGCCATGCAGTTATGATAATTATGTAGGGTAGGTTATAGAAGCTACTGTTAGCTCATTTGACATCTCTTACCTCGCAGTTCCTCAGGCAGCACTCCTCGTACGATTCCTGTAGTTGCAGCTTTCATACTACTATTGCTGGCTTTGAAGCTAGCCATACTGCTCTGGTTCCCAGGTCCTTTCTTACCATTGATTGGTGGCAACAAGCTTACTGTTGGACCTACAGTGGGATTGGGAATGTTATCATCTAGAAAAATGAATGCAAAAATACAGTAAGTATAGCATACAACTGGAAAAAATGGAAGAATAGGTTACAATGTATACAGCAAGGAGCACTCAGGACAAGTACTGTGGACAGATGGTTAGGTTTATAATAGGTTGAAAGGGTTAGGCATTTTTGTTCTAGTCTGAGGTCTCTGCTTAAATGATATTTAACAAAATCATTACCAGTCTCTCCAGTATGCTGAAAACCTGAAGTGGTGGCATTAAATCTTACATTTCTATCTTAAACAAGAAAGCTACTCAGATGTCATTCCAGTGTCCTGCTAGTCTAGTACTATGGAAAGTATCCTTACAGCATAGTTACTACACATGCCAGTGTCAAAAAGTATACAAAAATATATCTATCTATATCTATGCCCTTCCTTTGATCACTGATGCAGTATTCCAATACTAGTAGGTTATCTCACCAAATAACCTGGATGTCTGCCCAGGGTACCAAAACCATAGTGCTATACATCAGACATACGACCTAAGCCTGTGGATGTAGGGTACATAAGTGGACATAGGAGCGTTAGCTCCTCAGGCTATCTCACTGCCAGTCTGAAAGCAGGCCTCAAATCCATCGGTCTGTTGTTCGCATGGTCATTGGTATCATCCTTGCCTTTGCTTACACAGAAAAGTGCCTCATTGGGAAACCCTCTTTGCTTTCTTTGTAATTTGATGTGTTAATCTGTTAGATATCAGCTAAGAGTGAGGTAAGTGAGGTTGTGGTAGGAAAATTCCTTATAAGGATCTCCACTCCCAGTGTCTTTTTTGTCTTGGAGCAGAACAAAACTATAAGCTTTGCCAGATTTTTCAATCAGTTGTACAAAATACCCAACACGTACATCTTTCCTCTCTTAGTTCCTATTTAGAAACTCAGAGCATGAAGTGCCTCACCCAATCTAAAATGGTAAAACCTTGGCATCCTGTGTCCCTGTCATTCAGAAAAGAAATTCAAATGGCTTAGGCCCAGAGGAGTAGCTGTCTCAACTAGTGCTCTGTACCACTCTCACAAACTTGTGCCCCACCCCGTCAGCTCTTTAAGAGGAAAAAAATCCTTGCCCCCCCCCAGCTATCATCAGAAGAGCAAAAAAAAAAAAAGTCTTCACATTACTGTAAGAATATAATTCTTCCCACAGTAAACCAGCCAATCAGACAACACCAAATCCATGTTCTCCCAGCTCTCCCAAGAATAGAAGAAAGAAATCTTTGAATTACAGTGGGAAGACAATCTGCAGCCCAGCTCTTCAAATAAAGAGCTAAAAAAAAGGAAAAACAAAAAAGGGCTTTACCCAAGTGCCTTTCTGTACTATATAGAAAAAAGCTCTCTTTCACACCCCGTAACACTTTCCACCTGGGGAAATTGCTGCCTTCACCACCCCCCCTGCTGCTGTACTGCCTAGAAATGAACTAACACCTGCCTAGTTAGACTTGGATATACCCACTGAGGCTTTGCTAGTGTCCTCTGCACATTTGTTCATTTCTCAGGTTCCTGCAACACTGCCAGAGGCCAGTATGGCATCTGAATCTTATGCGTCCAATATGACTGATCAAACCAATACAGTGGAAAAGGGGGATCCTAGGTTTAGTGAGTAGGATTTATTACTAGTATGTATGCTTCTTGTGCATACTTGGACAAGCTGCTGAAGGGATTGGTTGGGGGGAATTTTATTTTGGTGCTTGTGCAAACTTGGACAGAAATGTCGTTGGGGGTAAAATTTTGTTTTGGTGTTTGTGCACCATGGAAAGACTGCTAAGGGGACCATTGGGGGAAACATTTCATTTTCTTCCTTGTGCATACTTGGAGAGACTGCTGAAGAGGTTGTTGGGGAAAAGTTTCATTTTGTTGCTTGCAACCATGGATAAAGTACTACTGAAGGCATTGTTGGGGAAATGTTTCCTTTTGGTGGTTGTGCATACTTGGAAAGACTGTTGAAGACTTCTTTGGGAGAATATCTCATTTTGGTGCTTGTGCATATGTGGACAGACTGCTGAAGGGATCTTTACGGGAAATGTTTTATTTTGGTGTCATTTGGTCCTTGCGCATACATGGACAAACTGCTGAAGGGATTTTGGGGGGAAATTTTCATTTTGGTGTCATTTGAGTGCTTGTGCATACTTGCAAAAATGGCTGAAGGGGGTCATTGGGGGGAACATTTCATTTTGATGCTGAGTGCTTGTGCGTACATGGACAAATTACTGAAGCGATTGCCAGGACATTTAGAGAAAAAAAGCAAGTAATGCAGCACATCCAAGCATAACTTTAATGTATGTTCTTCTTGATTTTTAAAACAAGGACATAGTAAATCCCTTCTCTGAAGATTAAAACCCCTTGATGACCAGACTCACTGAAATTTAAGTGTTTCTGCAAAGGAGACAGACTCCACTGCATCTCTAATGATGGGGTGAGCCACTTACATCCTCCAAATGTATATTACTAGTCTCTTCATGGTCAATCAAAAAAGTAACATATGTCTCTGTCTCTCTTGAAAGCAGTGTTAGGGGGCATACCTCTCAATCTCCTAGCACAAGAAGGTTGGACAAAGCCTAAAATAATAGGATCAAAGCCCAAAAAAATAGGGACAGCTTTTAAATATTGCTGTCCTAAAGTTGCCAAATGAGGGTCTCACCCTGGGGTCTAAATGGCTTAGCTACTCCTGTGTTAACAGGGATCTGTTATTTAGTTCTAAGGCTGCAAACTTGATTAAATACTTGCAAGTACAAGGGAAAATGATGCAAGATTTCAAGAAACTCTTCCTTATCTCTTTCCCAGGTATTAGAGAAACTACCCAACTAAGTCCACTTTCTCCTAGGGACACAAGGTCTGCACAGAAGTGAAAAGATTCCAGGATAAACCTGCTAGAAACTCCAAGTCTAGGAACCTCCCTTTCCAAAACAAAAATCAGCCGTACTATTTCCTGCCACCTCTTGTTTCCCTCGGTCTGTCCCTCATTCCTTTTAGCTTGGCTGCTCATAACCTCAGGCAAATAGGTCCTGTCAATTATTTATCGAGGCTACAGAATGATTTGAAAGGATATTCCAATTTTCAAAGGTATCTCACCACCCCCTCCCAAACAAGTGCACCTCTTGATTGCTATCTTACAGGGTCTTCATGAACAAGACACAATATAATCTGTGCCCGTGCAGCATGTAGGAAAAGGGTTTTATTCCAGTCTTTTTCTGGTACTTAGAAAAGAAGGAGAATGGAGGCTCTGTTCCCGATTTGTCAAATCATAACACTTTCCTGAAGCTGCCCTCTTTCAAAATGCTTTCTCTGCAGACTCTCCTTCCTTACATCCTTCCACATGCTTTTATTGGTGTCCTTGGATATGAAGAATGCTCATCTCTACATTCCCATTCATTCTTCTTGCAGGAAGTTTCAAAGGTTTTCTGCTTGTTCATCACACTTGCAGTTCTCTGCTTTACCCTTTGGGTTACCTACTGCCCACAGATGCTTCACAAAATTCCTGACCCCTGCAATCACTTGTTTCAGAATTCAGGGTATTCAGATATTCCCATACCTCAACAACCTGCTAATACAGGCATCTTCTCAAGAGCATCTGTTAAAGCATCTCAGCTATGCTATCTCCCTTCTACAGATTCTGGGGTTTACAATAAATCTAAAAAAAAGGTTGCACTGACCCCTAGCAAGGACCTAGTCTTTCTAGACAGCGCACTAGATATGTCTCATGCTGGTCTTTCTCTCACAAGAGAAAATCACGTCCATTTCTATGTACTTTCATCCCCTAAAGCCTCTTTAAATTTGTCCTGCAAGGGAAATTATCACATCTCTGGGGTTTTTGGCTGCATCCATCCCCATGATTCCTTCACAAAGCCATATATGAGAAAGATCCAGTTGTACCTAAAATCTCTCTGGTCTCAACATTGTCATCCTTTGGATAATCAGATCCTACTACTTCCTTTTCAGAAGTTAGAATTACAGTGGTGGATCTCTCTGGTGCAACTCAGTCCATGCCTTACATTCAAACCTGGAGTTCCCTCTCAGGAACTACACACAGATGCTTCAGACCTGACATAGGGGGAATACATGGTTCCCTAAGACTCCAGGGGCAATGGACCCCAAAACAAAGGACAGAACACATCACTGTAAAGTGAATGAGCACACTCATTCAGGCCCTGCAAATTTTTTACCACTCATGAAATCCAGGTCCCCTAAGGATCTTTACAGACAATGCAAAAGTCATGTGGTATATAAACAAGTGTGGGGGGATCAAGTCTTATCAACTATGCTGACTGTCTCTTCTAGCATAGGAATAGGCCATATAAGCAAACCTGTCCCTATAAGCAGTTTACATTCCCTCTCAGGACAATGTCCTGGAGGATTTTCTAAGTAGATCCCTGGAAGATCCTCACGAATGAATGCTGAACAGGGAGGTCTACCTACATATATTCCACAAAAACAGGGTATTCCTCAGATAGACCTATTTGCCACCATTCACAACAAGCAGCTCAGGCAGTTTGCTTCAGGACTCCTTGCTCCCAGGCTTAGAGGACTGACACCATGTCTTTTCCTTGGGATGGAAGGTTTCTTTATGTCTTCCCACTTCTACCCCTAATCCCAAAGATTCTGTTAAAGATTGAAAGGGACAAGCCGATATTCTTGCTGGCAGCTATCTTTTGGCCCAGGCAGCTATTATCTGGCCAGGGGTCATCATCACAAATTATCCTGTACAGCAGACTTTCTCACACACGAGCTCTTTACCCTATACCAACCACCTATCTTTAAGCAGGACAGTGTGGATGATAGAATTCTGATCCCTTTCAGACACCAATTTTCTGAGGACATGCTATAGATTCTTCAAGAGGTGAGAAAACCTACCACTAGAAAATCCTGTATCTCCAAATAGAAATAATTTTCTGTCTGTTCTCATACTAACAAGAAAAATCAATCATATGCAAACTGGGATTCCTACTATTCGTTCTTCTTTGTGTGAACTACTAAGTGCCAGTCTAGCCTACCCCTTTATTAAGGGATGCCATCTCTGCATGTTTGCCTCTAGACCTACCACTGCTTTATAGAATTGAGGTAAAAAAAGGTTCATCAAGGGTGTCCTTTATTTGAACCTACCTAGGAGGGTTTTCCCCCTTCATGGGACTTGAACTTTGTCTTGTAAAAGCTTACTCAGCTACCTTTTGAGTCAGCAGCTTTCACTTCTCTGAAATTCTGCACATGAATATCCATTGTACTAGTGGTCCTTACTTCTTTTAGAAAGGTTTCTGACCTTCAGGCCCTTAGGGCATTTTTCATAATGACAGGGTTTCTCTGAGCATCAGTCGTTCCTTTGTGTGTAAAGTAGTCAATGAGTTATCCCTTAACCAAGCCTTCAATCTTTCCACCTTCTTTCCAAATCTTCAGAACAAAAGTGAAACATGCTTCATTTCCTGGATGTGCACAGGCAGCTCAGACTATATTTGGATAAAATTAATGACATTCAGAAAACTGACCAGTTGTTTGTTCCCTTTCAAAAGGCCAAGTTGGGTAAGCCTGTCTCTTACCAAACCATTGCTAACTGGATATCTGAGTCTATTTCCTTGTCACATCCACTGTGGTAAATCCTAACTATCACCTGGTTAAAGCCCACTACACTAGAACAGTTGCTTCCTCTAGAGCCTTTTACAAAGCAATCAATTCCATGGCCATTCTTGAAGCAGCCACTTGGTCATCTGTGCACACTTTCACAAAACATTATAAAGTAGATGCTTTCTCAGGATCCAGAGCTTACTTTGCCACATCTGTTCTCTCCAGATTAATTGACAGTTTTCTCTATACCTGATCCATTACAGTTTATGAAATCTATTCACACTTTCTAAATGTTAACTTTTTGAAATCACATATCAGTACTGGAATACTGCAACAGTGATCTAAGGAAGGACATAGTACAGCTGTGTAAGAATTTACCATAGCAGGAGATGTCCTACCCACATATATATCTATAGCTTTATATTGATATACATTATATGTATGTATGTGTATAATGGCAGATAGTATATATTTATCTTTCTGGTCACTGGCATATATACCCCCTCAAATATGAACAAATGAACATATACACTGAAATACACTGTGTGCATCATATATTTAAAGACTTCAAATATGCAAAGTGATTTAGTAAATCAAGACACATGCAGAAGGGCTTACTGCTTATCAAATGATATATAAAATCAGTGTATACCAAGATCATGTATTCCACTTTCTGTGGGAGGTATGGGCCTCCTCAAAATTGATTACATGCAATCATGGGACTGCACACATATCTACTGATCTCATCAGATTCAAAAATCGATGAAAGTTTTAAAACATGGGGAGAAGAAATCTAAGATGACAACTTTGTTTGTTTTATCTAAAGCATTTCAGTGTCAAGTGGGAATGGAAATCAAAAAAGAAGTAGTCAAAAATCAGACAGCCATTGATGTGCCACAAAAGGAACAATAGTTGAAAACCAGATATAGCAGTCCAAGAAAAAAGACAAAAGCGTGAAATTGCTGCACTCTGTGAATACAATGTTATACATACAGAGAAACACAAAATCATAAAATATTAGAATTTCCAGGTAGAAATGAGAGCAATCTGGAAGAAAGATACTCAGACAGTTTCAAAAGCACGAGAAACAATGGGTTTAATAAAAAGAAATTTACAGTTGTAGTTAGATATGCTACTAATACATGTAACCCCATATGAATTACAGAAAGAGTCAATTCTGCGCACATTGTAGGTGCTGAGAAGAACATTTTGGCTAACATCAAAGAGTGAAACAATACTAATTTCATGAACTCCAATTGTTCCCTGACATAGGAATGAGGTCCATTCCTGTCATGGTATTAGAAAAAAATATTTTTCTTATAAAGCTCAATACAAATGCAATTTACTACCTTGTCAGCTTTGGATAAGATCCATTATATGATCAGTTGAGGTCATCGAACATCTACATTTACAAAGTTATTTATAAATACTGAGCTCCCAGAATTTTATTTAATACAGATACACAATTGTGCATTATTTAAAATTAGAGTTAAATTTTTGGTTTTATGTACAATATAGTAACATTATATATATATATATATATATATATATATATATATATATATATATATATATTTATGGATTCCTATTACAACAACGAAAGTTCACTACTTCGAACTTGTAATGGGAAGCCTCACTTCTGCGAAAGTTCACTTTAATGAAAGTGAACTTTTGCAAAAGTCCACTTCACCGAAAACACCGCAGCACAGTGGAAGACATAAAAAGCAAGCTATGTCCTCCACTATGGTGTGATAGTCATGGACCTTAGGGCATGGGTTAGGGTAAGGAGATAGTTAGTAAAGCTATCCCCTTACCCTAACCCATGCACTAACCCTAAGGTTCATGACTATCGCACCATAGTGGAGGACGCTATGTCCTTCACTGCACTGCAGTCATCACGGACCTTAGGGTTAGGGCACGGGTCATAGTAAGGGGATAGCCCTACAGGCTATCCCCTTACTATGACCCGTGCCCTAACCCTAAGGTTCGTGAGTACTGCACGGAAGTTCGGTACAACACCTGTTCGTTGTATTGAACTTCGCGTAAGTGCACTTTCGATTAAGTGCACTTTCACTGCAGTGAGCATTCCATGCACTATTTCGAATTAGTGAAAATTTGATCTAGTGTATGGAACCCATATATATATATATATATATATATATATTTAGAATATATATATATATTTAGAATATATATATATATATATATATATATATATATATACACACACACACACGCACACATATATATATATATATATATATATATATTATAAATTATAACTTACATATTATTATTTATAATATATATATATATATATATATATATATATATATATATATATATATATATATATATATATATATATATATAGATATATAAAGCAAGACTAAACCTTATAAGAAATAAGAGCATGATTTCATTAGTTTAATGCTCTACTTACCAGATGATCATTCATTCACCCATTTCTGCAATATGGAAATCTAACTTCAGTAACAGTTTATATTAGGAATGCAAAACTTTTAACATACGTTTAACAAACGTATCTTTAAACAGTTGCTAATGAAAACCAGCTGACCTGTCATGCTTCCCTTCTTTGTTTGGATAACATGGTTCAATATTTCACTGCTTCCTTTATGGAAACCCAGAATTAATTTACTTCAACAAGAAAAAAATGAAAAGTGTAACTCATAAGCTTGTGTCACTGGAAACATTCAAGCTGTCAGATGAGGAACTGACACTGTGCAATAAATATTAAACTTTTCACACTCTACAGTCATGTGTTACATTCAGAAACAAATGTTTATCAGTTAATAGAGACCAAGAGATAACATCTCATGGATTTGCAAAAACTCTTAGCAAAATTTCAAAATGGTTTTGGAAGACTATTAAAAAGCCTGGTGGATTTTTGTTTTGAAGTTTTGTTCGGCTGTTTTCTGATTTATAGTTAATAGTTATAGTGTGCAACATTTGGAAATATATGGGATGTTGGTCACATGTATTTCCTTTTTTGAAGTGAGATAGGCTTAGTATTTTAGATTTGTTTTTTTTCCTAACTTTTGAAGTGAGGAATGGGGAGCTATATATCAATTAATATGTCTCATTTTAATTGTTTTAATTTCTAAACTATAGGTGTAAGGCTTAAATAGAAAAACAATACACTTGTGCATTTATAACATTCAAATAGAACTAGAGCTGATTTGATTGCTTTTGAAAGACATGAAAATTTGTCTGAGTTAGAAGCAGTTACTTTGACTTATTTTTTTTCACTGTCATTATATAGGGCAAATTAAGTGGTAAATGTTGGTCTGGTCTTCTTAATTATCCATTTACTTGTCACTTCACTGTCATTTGCTTATCAGGTCAAGAGTAACAGTTGAAGAAGACTTAAGTAATGACATAAAAATAAGTATCTAAATAATTAACAATAATTATAAAAGGTAAAAAGTGAAGGATCCAACAGTATAACAAAAGGAGCAGGACAGGGTGGATAAGAAGCATGGAAGAGAGATGGGTGATGTGCATAATATGTAGGGTGGTAGTGTGACTCACACAGCATTGATGTTACAGCGCATGTGGGATTCTGAGAAGTGTGGGAGAGCTTCAGCTGAGAATATCTGAGCTGGAAATGACAGTGAACTGGCTAGTTGTGTGAGAAAATGCAGAGTAGGACAGATGGGGGGGGGGGGGCAACAGGAGGCTTGAAAAGGCAGTGGGAATGGCAGAATACACGAAGACATGGATAGATATTGTCAGAGGAGTCGTACAGAAATGTGAAAGAAAAAGTATAAAGGAGGTCAAGACAAAGGGACAAGTGGAAAAAGACAGTAAAAAGGGATGAAAGGGAGACAGATCTTATGGAATTGATTTACTATCAGGGCTCTCACAACATTACTACTGTTGTGGCTTTGTTGATACTTCTTACCTTTGTCACTGTCTTCCCCTGGTTCAGTAGTTATTTGGGTTGGCCCCATCTTCTTGCCTTCCAGACCAAACTCATTCACTTCCACCAAATACTGATAAACACCAGTAGACAGATGATTGTTTTCCACTGAAGGCTGATTGGCACCCATCGACTGCTGATTGTGTTCCATTAAATGCTGCTTGGCCTCCACTGTTGGTTGCATAGCTTCTATATCAGAATGATAGTGGTCTTTGGGCAATGCTGATGTCTTCTGATCAAAATTCCTCTCAGGCTGATTCAGTAGGTCATTTGGTCTGTGTATAGGTTCATCATCCTCAGTGCTTGTGTTAGTCATCGTTTCTTCATCTAATGTGTAGCCATATAGCTGTGTACCTAAAATAGAAAAGAGACATAACGTAGTAAGTTCTCAAAATTATATCTCTTCTGCAAGGAAGTGTGAATACTTATTGCCATAATCAAACACTTTCAGTGGGGAAAATACCCGTGTCCAATTATATTCCAGTCTAGATATTAAACTTGTTTTCCTGTAAAATGTGTTGCCACTTTTACCTAAGCTAAAAAATTCTCATTGGACTTGTTTTATATAGTCTTAAATGCACTAGCTATTTAAGCCTCCACCATTTCCTCAAGTTGGATGTTTCAACTGTCCACTGTACCTTCTATTAAGAAATGTTTCCTTGCATTTCATTTGAATCATTCCAGCATCATCTTCAAACCATAATCTTTTGTCATGGAGCATCTTTTTTCACTGGGCAAAAATGTATTATTATTGCTGTTGTTTACTCCAGTAAAAAAAAAAAAAATATATATATATATATATATATATATATATATATATATATATATATATATATATATATCTATATGGTTCTACCTGACATAATCGACACGCCAGAAGACCGACAACGCAATCACCGAAACCACATAACCGACAGTGCAAAAACACGAAACCCCACATGCCCGACAACGAAATAACCGACGGTACACAAACACGAAACCTCATACACTGCACACACCACAATCACAACAATCAACAAACAAAACACATTCCCTGTCACACACAACACAAGCACACCAAAATCCCTACAAACCCACACTAAACCTCACATACACAACTATCTACAACCCTAACCCAAACCCTAACCCTAAGGTCCGTCACTATCGCATACTCAGCTAACCCGCGCCCTAACCCTAACTCACTTAACCGCCCTAACCCAAACACAATCACTACCGCACTTACCTGACCGCTCCTAACCCTAACTCACTTAACCTGCCCCTAACCCAAACACAATCACTACCGCACACTTACCTGACCCGCTCCCTAACCCTAACTCACTTAACCCACCCCTAACCCAAACACAATCACTACCGCACACTTACCTGACCCGCTCCCTAACCCTAACTCACTTAACCCACCCCTATCCCCACACACCGTCAATATCCACACTTACCTTACTCGCACCCAAACGTTCGTCACTACCACATACTTACACAGCCTTTTCCCATGTCTGCATCCTCGGCGTCTTCTGAACTGTCGATCTTCTCGGCCTCGCGATTCACTTGTCGGTCTTCTGGCATTTCGACTAACTCAGGTAGACCCATATATATATATATAGATATATATATATCTTATAGGAGTAAACAATGTAAGCCTTCCTGCATTCCCCAATGTGGAGGGCCAGTCCCTCACTCCCAAAATTATATATACCATTATATGGGTCTAGGTTACAACGTCGACAGATGAGAAGACCGACAGCGAAATCACCGACTCGAGAAGATCGACGGATGAAAACACCGACGCGGAGAACACCGAGATGGGGAAAGGATGTGTAAGTATGCGGTAGTGACGGACGTTAGGGTGCAGTAAGTAAGTGCGATGTTGGCGGTCTGTAGGGGTAGGGGTGGGTTAAGTGAGTTAGGAAGCCGAGTTAGGTAAGGGTGCAGTAGTGAATGTTTTGGGTTAGGGCGAGTTAAGTGAGTTAGGTTAGCGCGAAAGTTAGGTAAGGGTGCAGTAGTGAATGTTTTGGGTTAGAAGCGGTTAATGAGTTAGGTTAGGGCCGGTTAGGTAAGTGCAGTAGTGAATTTGTTTGGGTTGAGCGGTTAAGTGAGTTAGGTCAGGAGCGGGTTAGGTTAGTGCGATAGTGATGGACCTTAGGGTTAGGGTTTCGGTTAGGGTAGTGGATAGTTGTGTATGTAAGGTTTAGTGTTTGTTTGTTAGGATTTAGGTGTGCTTGTGTTGTGTGTGTGGTTTTTGGTCAGGGAATTTGTTTTGTTTATTGGTTGTTGTGATGATGTGTTGAGTGTGTGTGGTGTCGTGTTTGTGAGCTGTTGATGATATGGTGTCAGTGATGTCGTTGTCGATGTTGTGTGCTGTCGGTGTTATAACCTAGAACCCATTATATATATATATATATATATATATATATATATATATATATATATATATATATATATATATATACCAACTCCGCAGTTGCAACTTAGTGGAGAAAAGGGGGAAAAAGGAAAATACACTGCTGGCTCACAGAATATAATACACTACAACAAAACTCACCATGGCATAATATCTATACAGTAAAAACACACAACAAGGTGAGTTGGCAAGGACTCCTAAGATAGCCCAAACACACACGCCTACATGCAGGTTAACTCTTCAGAGTCAATGCAGCAGTGGCAATAAATCCTAGAGATAAAAGTCCCAGAATCTCCACAGTATTTCAAAAATGGCCATGATGCGCTCTTAAATAAAGTTGTATGTCTTCTGTTTAAGACTTGCTCTGGCACACTGAAATGAACATTATTTATTTACATCAGTGCTAGATTCCTGTCCTTTTCTCATGCCAAAGGTATTATCAAGTATTTCAGAACTTTTTTTGGATGGCACTGCTGACTTTTCCTCACTGGTCATGAATCCACCATACTCAATGGTTATATTAGCCTTGTTTACAGATTGCTACAGAGTCTGACAGGATCAGAAAGTAAAAACCCAGCTGTTTGGTTCTGAGAACACAGATTCTCTGGCTGTTCTGTGGTGACCAAATACCACCAAATACAGTACTGAAATGTTAGAGGCACAGCACAGTGCCAGCAGTGTTCTGAAAGAAATGGATATCTCATTTACCTTGTAGCATAAAAATAATCATCTTGCAGATGTAGGCTGATATGTAAGCACTAGGGAAGCTGCCCTTGTGGGTTATTTTAAACATTCTAAAGGTGAGAATTCCCTGTACCTTGTGAGTGTGAGGTAAACACCTTAACAATTATATCATTACCAAACCCCATACCAGTCTGCAACAAGGCTTCTTGAAGCCATTCTACCTCCTTGCTGTAAACTGGTGCAAAATGTGTCTAGATAGAATATTAAGAGTTAGGCAATTGCTGTGCAGGATATTGAAGTTTAAAATGAACCTCCTGTCTTTTTTCTGTTCTCTGCAGCATTAAGTAGTTTTGCATCTTTGCAACAAAGTAACCAGCTCCAGAACCATTTGCTTTGGCAAGCAAACTGAAACATGTCAATACCAAATGGAGGCTAGTCTGTTGGCCTGAGTGCATTATTAAAGATCTGTATGCCATTAGTGTGCCTGCCAAACTATTTTAACTTTTCAGAAGGAATTTGCATATCTCCTATGATAGCTTCCTTAATGGAGGTTTACACACATGTGTGTATAGATACTCCTGTATTTCATTAGGTTCTCTCTGATTGGGTTCTGTATATAACTGTTGTGGGACTCTCACTTTTTTGCTTACCTTACCTCAAAAAGTGTCATACACAAGGAGAGATGGCCAAAAACGGGGTTTATAAACTCTGCTTAATAGGCTGCTGGTAGTCAGGAGAGCTGAGATCAAAATCCATTTTCAGTGATTACCAATTCACATATATGTAGCCAGACAAACTATCCAAACATTCAAATGTTTTGTGGCACAGAATACAGAGCATAAAATGAATCAGCAAGTTAAGTACAGGGACGTGTCCTGGTATGAATGAGACTTTCAGATACATCTAAAATCTTTCTCAAGGGAATGAAACTGAACATATCTAGGTAGGATTTTAAAACATTTACAGGATTCTTGCAAAGTAGCTAAGTCATGTGACATCCTGTCACTGAGGAACATGCCATGGATTCTTCTCAGAAAATCTCAAGAGATTATGATTTAGACTTGATTACTAGGAAAAGTTGTCAGCATGGGTGGGGAAAAGGATGGAACGCAGTTTGTGTCACAGAGAGACGGATAAGATAGTATATTTTTCTGGCAATTAGAAACAGATTTTAAGGCTATGAAATCTGTTAATGAGCTGTATCCTGTGATCCAGCTTTAACTGGCCTCTACTGTGTGACTCTAACCAGGTTACCAAACCAGACACTACTGTTGAGATGAGTTTGAAAAAAGTCCATGTGGACAGGGCCAGTTTTAGCATTTTGGGAGCCCCCAGTAAATGTCAAGTTGGGGGACCTCTGGGCACTTCCAGTTTAAGTATCACCCTGTCACTGCCACATCTCCTAAGCAAAATTTTAGGTCATGCTACAACGTTTTAGGAGTAGTACTCACAGACTTGACATGCAACTGCAATGCACTTATGACAGGACTATGTACAGCATTATGTTGGCCCATGTCACAAAGAGACATTCACATTTATGGGCATTTAGATGTAACAAATGATAAATTACAACATCTCTGTGTACAGGGCTGGATTTATGTGAAATGGCACCCTAGGCCCTGATTACTGTTTCATGCCCCCCTCCCCCATACACACACATCCTCCAGTGCTACCAACCGTTTTCCTCCATCTTGGTCTGCCCACACCATGCACATTACTTTTTCTTCATTTTATCACATTTTGCCTTGCTTGTTCTTTAGCTTTTTAAGAGGCCACAACTTTCTATATGCTCTGAAGTACATTTTGTTTTTATTTATTTTTGTACATAACCTTTTCATCCAATGATGTCTTTAAAAGAAATTATGATTAAGTGAAAATAAATTCAGTCTTGCTATTCAGTTTTAGTTTTCCTTGCACTATTTCAACATACCTTTCCTGATCAAAACATCACAGTAATAACTACATAGGAAAAAACTCAGGCTGGATCCTCCAGGTATCATAGAGTTTTAGATGCTCTGGGATGCAATTTAGAGCATTTCCCAACCTTTTAATTCAATGGTGGACTGAAAAAAACCACGAGTAAGAAAATAATATCAGTCTTATGTTTTTCTTTCAAGGAAGACATAAGTTGTGCCTAAAACTTAATGTTCCGCGCACAAAATATTAACTGAAAATAAACTTATAAGACAATTGTTGTGAGGAGACACACTTTCTATCTGGGAATACTGTCTGCCTTCCTAACTCCTGAAAAAAGACAATCACTGTCTGTGCATCCCTCTGCTCTTACATTAGAATGAAAGCAGAGATTCAAATGGTCACTGTCATGTATTTCAAGTGACAGCTGCCATAAATATACAAAGCATACCTCCTCGCTTCTCACCCCTACCCCCAAAGGCAACCACCTGTATATGTGCATGATGTGTGATTGTGAGGAAAGTGAAGCAAAAAATGATTACAGTAATGTACTCCAGTTTGTTACTCTTAGACAGTACATTGCCCCTACACAAGCTAAAGTACTTACTTTGTACACATCTGAGGTCTGTAAGAAAAGTAAAAGAAATGATGGCCACACTGTCCCCAGACCAAACACAATAATGACCTTTTGTGCACACCTCTAAGGTTTGACTGTGTTGAAAATTAAAGAAGTAATGACCACACAATCCCCTGCCCCCACACACACATAACCTACAGCAACCTTTGGTACACAGACATCTGAGCAGGGTTGGTTTTCGAAATGGTGTGTCTGAGGCCAGAGGCCACCACTAAGTGCATATCAAAATCCATTTACACATTCTGGGGTGGGGGCTATCAGACTCGTGGAAGATCTAAGAGTCTGAATGTTCTGCAATACATTTTATACCTTTCTTTTGAAATATATTTACTTGTTAACTGGCTTTTTTACTGCTACCTAGAAAAGAGGGTAGGGTTGGCATAATGGTTAAGGTCTTTACATGCAACAACTGAAACCCCCACTGAGAACCTTACTAAAAAAATACAAGGCATAAACAATATGTCCTACATGGACCAACTCAAAGCCCTGTCATTATACTCAGTATCCTACAGACTGCTAAGAGATGATCTGTGTTCGGCATGCAAGGCTTCCGCCAACCCATTATGGATGGATTTAGTGCATATCAGCAAGTCAAATGTCATCAGAAATACTCGGTCTAGGAATCTTTACCTCTTCTGATAGATCAACAGAATGGTTTGGAGGGACAGGTATATTTCACAAAAGATACCACCGCTGTGGAACAGACTCTCCATCCACATAAAGCAAAGTTCACCCCTGTCTATTTTTAAGTACAACTTAGATCTATGTATGCAAAACAGAAAATTTACCCCAGCAGCTCCTAAATGCTTTATGCCATGCATGGGTTCCCTCAAATTGTATATAGTATGATCTCAGTTATTCTTATTAGTGATACTACATAATTATCAACCATGGGATAAGTACAGCCAGTCTATAGCCAAATGAGATAGGTTATTTTGAGCACAAAAAGGAAAACTGGGTAGGCTTAAAATGTCCAGAAAGGAAGCTAACCTACAGCTTACCTATGAACTATTAAGTGTAAGCACCTCTTTAGGTGAGTAAGCACACCTACAAAAGTTGTGACTGTATCTTCACCTACAAAGGCCTCTATTCATGGCTCTGAGCCTGACTGAAGCTTCAGAAATGACCTGCTTCATGCCAGCATGCTAGTCCCATGCCTCCTCTGAAAAGGGATGAGCAGGTATAGCCTCATCATCCCTCCCTTCCATAACCAGCCCTTACAGAGGCTTAGGACACTAATGAAATCAGTCTGCCTACATCATAGTCATGGCATTATCCCCTCTATATCAATAGTGCTGTCATCCTCTGCAAGATGTTTGGATTTTGGCAAATACTTTTGGACTCAACAAGTCAAGACATTGCGCCAAGTGCTATCCGCCCCCAAAACTATAAAATATTACAAGCTAATGAGGTCCATTAATGATATATGGTACTGAAGAGCAAAGTATGGTAGCCATTGTGGCACATAAGTCAGTAGTAGTCTGAGATGTTCATATGTATGGGATTACCGATATGTGGAGAAATAGTGTAGCTGCCTGATATTAAGTTACTACTTATTTCATGTCACATCTGTTATGCTGTACTATGATTTAGGTCTGTGTTCAATATGTAAATGACTACAGTCTTCCTATCAAGTGTTTGTCAAAGTTTGAAGACTTATATATAAGACGTAACATATATATTATTGCTGACATTTGCAAGGCTTCCTTTGAAAATCACTGTAATGCTTGCTGTGGGCAATATTTGAGGATACTGATAAATATTTTCCATGCATGTATGTTGTCCATAGATATGTTGCATTCTTAGCATAGAAAGCTGTTTGTTGTCCACAACTGACCATGACAGTGTGCTGCATCCGGACCTATCAACAAATAACTACTAAGTCAGCGGCTGCATAGAAAAAGGAAGATGTGTGTTTCACAGTTTTGAAAACTATAACATGTATACTGATGCCACAAAGAGAGAGGCAAGAAGAATGGTGGGAAGCTGTTCAACTCCTTGTTCAAACTTTTTTCCTTTCCTTTTTTTTTTCTTGAAAAAAAAAAATGAAAACAAGTCTGATGTCTTGTTTAATAACTCCCCACTGTTCTTCTGTGATAGCTGCTGACACCTGCTAATGCTCTAGCAAGAGACCTGAGAGGTGCTTAACAAAAGTTTAACAGATTGCTGACATCGGAAAGGGGCTTAACAAGCCTGTCCTTTTCTCAGTTTCAGAGTAACTGCAGCCTTCCATGCACTACATTTAAGACTCTCATTCTGGTGTCATATTCCTTCATAACATATATGCTAATGATTACCAGTCAAAAAGAGCTCATCTTTTAAAATTGGGCATAAATAGCCCAGTCCTTCTATTCTGAGAAAATCATTTACACGTTTTATACATTTCTATTCTGTCTTGATCCCCTACTGGTACACACACACACACACACACACACACACACACACACACCCTAACTATATACATATATGTCTTTATATCTGTTCTTCCTCTAGTGCTATCTCTTATTCGTTATTTTTCTCTAGAGTTATTTCTGGATTGTAGGTTTAGCTCAATGTGATTTACAATGTTGTCACCTTATAATTAATGGCTACTACATGTTATCATGCGTTTCCAGTGCCATTTTCTGTCGCCCAGGTGATTATGCTGAAAATGGTCTTTGAATGCTTCTCTTACTCAGAAAAGCAAAGTTACTTACCATTTTATTACTGAATATTTTAAGCTGTACTTTCTGATTTAAAGAAGGGTTTCATAACACCTTCTCAAAATGGTGTCTGCAAGAGAGCACCTACTCACCAGTGATTGTAACATTGTATCTCACTATTAATAAACAGATCCATTATTGAAAATACTGTCCCTTCCTTATGGAAGACCTCATTCATAATTCCCCTTCATAAGGGTGGCTCCTCTACTGACCTCTCCAGCTACAGACCCATTGTAACCCCCTCACCCCTATCAAAGATCTTAGAAAAGTATGTCCACCATCAACCCCTTACACACCTTCTCTCCAATAATCTACTTTCCAAATCTCAACATGTATTTCGCCCATCCCACAGTACTACTACCTCCCTAATCAACTTCACCAACACTATTAACTCACTCAGGAACCAAGGCAACCTAGTCTCCTCCACCTTTCTAGACTTATCCAAAGCATTTGATACAGTCTCCCACAATAGAATCCTAACCTGCCTCTCTGACCTTAGCATCGACAACCACACACTACTGTGGTTCAAAAGTTACCTATACAACTGCCAACAGTCTATCAAATGGCTCAACTCCCTACCCCCCACTTCCTGTCACACTAGGTGTCTCACAAGACTCTATTCTAGGCCCCCTATTCTTTAACATATTTACAAACCTACTCCACTTAGCAACCACTAAAGCTGATATAGTCCAGTACGCAGACGACACAACCCTGATTTGCTCCGCTCCTAGCATCCAACTACTCTAGTAAAAAGCCCAAGAATCCTTTACTGAAATAGAAGACTGGCTAAGTAAGACACAATTGATATTGAACCCCAAGAAAACACAGCATATGTTGTTCCACCAAACAAAGACCAACAACCCCACCTTCTCCATACTCTCAGCCAACAAGACCATCATCACCCCAGCATCAGGGGCCAAACTACTAGGAATTACAATTGACCCACAACTAAGATACAGCTATCTCCAAAGTCCATAAAATACTAGAGACCATCTATCGCTGTAAAAGGTACCTTACCTCCAAGTCTAGAGCTGATATAGCCAGAACCCATCTCCTATCCACACTACTTTATGCATTCCCAGTTCTAACAAACCTAAACAAAACTGACCTAAGCAAACTTTCCACTTGCTACAACAAAATCGCCAGGTTCACAACCAATTCCAAATCTCGCTCCCACCACTGCCATTCCCTACATTCATTGCAGTGCCTTGAATTTCCTAATCTACTAAGCTACCACCAGCTCAACCTTGCCCACCAAAAACTATACTATCCTGAGATAACCCCTGCTCTGACCGGTTTTCTAAGCTTCTACAACTCAAATAGACACTTACGATCCAGTAATACAGATCTGATTAATACCATTCCATGTAAAAACAGCTCTGGTGAATCTCTTTTCCCCTAATGAAGTCGCTAAAACATGGAACACTCTACCTTCTGACCTCAGATTACAAAACTGTACTATCACTTTCAAATATCTCCTTAAATCATACCTTTACACTAGCCATATTTGTAACTGCCATGCACCCCAATAAAGTCTCACCCCAATGTGAGATTCTATTCCCTTATGTCTTTGGTGTTTACAGTTATTATTCTCCACCAATACTCATTGTATATATTGTACATATTACTTGGTAAAAGTCTTGCATTACTGTGTTCTAACCATGCTGAAAGTTTATATTGTACATATTGTGTCTATGTGTCTACGATGTATAGCATGTTTCTTAATTGTCATTATCATCCTTTCACTATGTCACCAAAAAAGAAAAAAAATGTTATTTCTCTACTCACTATACTATGTGGAGCTTTATTCCCCATGACTCTGCTGAAAAGAGACACCAGTTGTCCAGTCGGACTATCCTGGTAAACAAATGTTAAATAAATGAAATAATATCGTGAGGCTTCCCAGTCAGAATAAATCCCAGATGATGGTAATAATCTTAAGCTATTTACCTTGTTGGGTCCAATATTCTAAGCAAATTAGTTTGATGGCGTGAATGTAGGGAGTTTGCCTACTCTGCAGATGACACAGGTTTGATTAGCAGACTGGGTACTATACAGTTGAAATATGAAGTGAAAGAAGGAATGAGTGGCAGATTGATTTCTTTAAGGACAGCATGATACTCACCACTGCTGTAGCACCTCCCAGTGGTGACTCTGGGTAAGACATATCATGGCTCAGTAATGGAGCAATAGCTAGCCATGGCAGCTTACATAAAAGTTCATGTGCAGCCCATATATGGGACGTAAATTTCCTGAATTCATGAATTCATTACTGGGTAAGTATAAACTAGTACTCTCTAATCCTTCCCGTAACAGTAGCTTGCTCCTTGCTGTTCTTGATTCCCAGTTTTGATATACAACAATTAATGCATCCTGGGCACATGTGAGGTCAGCAGAATTATGAGAAAAGGGGAGAAAAAAAATCATCATCAGTTAATACTTCATATCCAGAGATCCAGAAAGCATCCAGCAGTTACTTCTACTATTTATAGTTCATATCACCACCTGTTACTACCTCTAGTGCCTGTCAGTAAGAACCCTCACTTAATTTTACCATCATCCGTGTATGCCTCACTATTTCTTATTGTCCTTTTTTGTGTGAGATAATAATACTGTGATTATTGAGACAGTACACTATATAGATCTTTACTCTATACTGATTGTTCAGATTATACAACTGTACGTTTCTCTCATGGTATCTACTCTATATTTTGTACATACTTATTCTTCGTAATTCAATTTTGTAATTCAAACTGTTAATCTCTTATACTGTGGAGCTTTTCACACTGGGCCTCCACTGAAAATGGACCAGTGGACTTTCCTGGCAAACAAAATGCAAATAAATAAATAAAATAAATAAATCTGACTATGTTTCTTCTTCTCAGTATCTAGCACTGCAGTCCATGCTCTTTGCTTTTAATCTGTAATCCATCTAAAGTAACCATAAAGCATCAGAAATACAGACCCCTTAACAATAATGAATACTACCCTAAGCTGGTAAAAAGGCTACAAGTTAACAAAATGTAACTCCTCGTTAATGCATTTAAATGGTTTATGTATGTTCAGAGGAGTTAGTATAGTATAGGTTATGCTTCACAGATATTTCAACATTGAAAAGCATAACTTGAAAAACAAAAAAACACAAAAGTGCTCCTGTACCTCCGTAACATCTATACAAACCAACATCACTGTCATACTGCAGTGGAGACAAGGGGAAACCACTGAAAGTGTACAGTTGGCTGCACAATACAAGTAACTATGGGAAAATAAACCATGATGTAAAAAAGTCAATGAGCCAAACAAGCAAACGAAAATGTTGATATACGAGCTAAGAGATTCCAACTTTAAATGATAAACTACAGCTCCAGTAGTTCATTTAAACTAAATATAAGAAATGTCCAGACTGTAAATTCTAATAAAACTGCAGCTAAGTAAAATAAAATGTCTCTTGTTCTGTTGTATGGAGGTGATCAGAATATCATACTATCACAATGCAGTCTTTTGTTTGCAGTATTGAAACAACGTTAAGTAGACAATATTTTTAATATCTGACCGTCTAGGTGACCTTCAGCTCCAGCATCTTGTTGATTCGGAATGTTTACCAAAAGTGGAAGAACAACTAATTCTTTGGGATGTTGTGGCAGTTTTCTTCGAGATTGTTGGGTTCTTACCGATTCTTCTGGAATGGGAGGTAGCTTTAGCTTCTCCATCTAGGGAAATGAAAAGCTCATGTTGAACAAAGCCAATCATGTACTTTGATTGTTGGCTATTGGAAGCCTTCCTTCATTTTATTAACCTGAATAACATTCTCTACACTAACAACATACAGTAACATTACTGTTTGGCAAAGAAGGATGTTCAAGTTCACAGAGTCATTCTCTTTCCCCAGCTTTTATCAAACCAATAAAAATTCTGAAATTTTATTAAGTAATATCTTTCTTAGACAGGAAATATTTTAGCCTTTAATAACAACATTTGTGTTCTTACTTTCCCCAATTTCTGCATTGATGCAAATCCTCCAAACAGTACCTGTAATCACACTCATGCCTGTATTTCTCCTACACTGTAGTACTGCATACCTCACCATCAGCCAAGGAAGGAGTACAATCAGCTCTATGAATGACAAAATTTCCTGCAGATAGTTTCTCAGTTATAGTTTTATGCATTTCAATATCATATCCAGTGACTTTCAGAAAATAATTTTGTAGATCATTTCAAAGACATATGAATGATTTCAATCAGTAACTTAATTCTGTAGCCAGGTGGCACAGTAGCACAGCGTATAGTGTTGTTGCCTCACAACAAGAGGTTTTCCATTTTGATTTTTAACTTGGATGCCTAGCGCAGAGTCTGCATGTCCTCCTTGTGTTTATGTGGGGTTCCTCCTGGTACTCTGGTTTCCTCCCACATTCCAAAACCATGCCGTAGGCAATTTAGACACTCTATATTGACCATAGGTGTGTGTGTGTGGTGTGAAAGAGCTACAGTAGCAGGGTTAGCCACCCAGTAGTGTAAACCTTGGCACTAGATGATTGTCAATGGTGAAGTGACACCCTGATGCCATGTGCATAAATGGGAAAAAGGAGTTTGTGGATGTGGATGGATGGATCTTAATTCTGTAGTCAGAATAATTACATCTGTGCTGTATTTCAGTGAAGTAATTGTTGCATTCAGCGTTTGCAGGCTATAATTATTATAGTACTTTTTGGACTCTCCATCCTGTTGTCCCAGTCCTTCAGGATCACTTTCTGCTATGACCATGTACAAATTAGTGTACCACCCAGCCCTCTCAGTGATCTAGATGCCAAATGTACCCGGTTAATGCCATTCAAGTGTGGCATATTAATAGAGGAGGTAATTCAGCTACCACTCAAGAGAAAGAAAGACTCTGAAATGAACTGGGGGTGTGGCACTGCCTCTGTTTCATTCTGAGACACTACTTGCAAAGATAGGGAGACTTTTTTTACTGTCAGCTGTATTCACAATACACACACACACAACACACACACGCACACACACACACACACACACACACACACACACACACACACACACACACACACACACACACACACACACTTTCACAAACATCTATCACTTTTTTGACCATGGAAGAACTTTCTTTCTTCACTAGAGGTCTGACCACTGCCATTAACACTACCTAGCACCCTAGGAATTAGAGCAACCATTGGTTCTTCAATCCTTTACACCTCTCTCTCTCCCTAGGCTTTAACTGCCCCAATCTTTTCCTGAATCAGGTTACCTACAACATGAGTGGAAATGTAATGACTGTGCTGACAGACTAGTCATCATAATTTTTTCTTGGTTTCCTCACAAAATATAAGCTTTATCAAGTATTTGGTGATCCAATTTACAAATAAATCTTACACAGTATATCTGTTTTACCCAACTCATATTTTATTTGCTATATTTTATTTATTATAGCATGTGTTATCATAAGTTCCAGTGAAACACTTATGTTTTGTTTCAGAGGAGGCTTGGGTGCAAAACAAGTATAGGAGCAATATGAAAAGAAAGCCCGACTCTGGTACTATTCTAATATGGGAACCTGTCACTGCCAACTGTTGGACTCTGCAAGAAGTGGTCACTCTAGAAGGGTGTGAAAATATTGAAAACTGGATAAGTTAAGACAGCATTTGTAAAATGCATCCTTATGAGTACTGAAGTATTTGTAGTCTCATTTTAGGGAGTGTTCAGCCTTAGCCATTGGTCATAATTTTTTTTGAGGGGGGGCAGACATAGAGGCATTTACACCAACCAAATACCAGTAGAGTTTTAATCAGGACTGCACCAGTTCAGTGAAATGAGAGGATTTTACCAAACATTCAGATAGGAAGCCTGTTGTCAGGGGGAAATATTTGTTCTACCCCCACAGAGTGTAATTCGCCAATCAACAGTAGAGACTACAATTGGAGCACCATTTAACAGTGATGCAGAGAGATGGCTCAACATAAAAAGTGCTTGCAGAATCCACAGGAGGCTCAGCAACATTCCAGTTATAATCAAGATGTTAGTGATCACCAAGAGCTTTCATAGAAGATACATCTATCAACACAAAGATTTTTAATTTGTCCTCACATCAACTATCAACATAAAAAAGGTATGTACTTAGCATAATGTTCCATCTGAGTTGTTGCTTTTCATTTGTCTTCAAGCTGTGGGATCTGGATTTGGCACAGATCTGACTCAGCCTCATACTCCAGCATCGCATCCAAGCTCCTCCCCTATCCATAATGCCCTTGTCTCCCTCCTCCCCTCAGATTGAGTTTGTTGCAGAACAGCAGCACCCCAACCTAGACCATATGCCTATAAACCTGGCATTACCCACAAAACCTATAAAAAAAAAGACTAGCCAGTATAGAGGGGCTATGACTCTTCCATCCGGTCTACTACACAAGGCTGGGGGAAGGAGGGAGGGACAGTTGAAGACAAATGAAAAGCAACAACTCAGATGGAATGTTATGGCAAGTACATAACTTTTTTTATCTGAAGTTGTTGGTATTGAACCAGTAGGACAGAGTCCCCAGTTACCAATAAACCCTGGGACGTCCTCATGGAAGGATGTTCCGGAGCATGGCTGAGCCAAATGATGCCTTGCCCCTGGAAAAAAGCTCCAATTTATAATGGGAGATAAATGTGTGAGATGACACCCAGGTAGCTACAGAGCAGATATCATCTAAAGAAACCCTAGACCAAAAAGCCACAGAAGTAGCAACAGACCTGGTGGAATGCACCCGGAAATGCCTTGATGGAGATAACAATTTTGCTCTATAGGCCAACGAAATGCATTCAGAAATCCATCGAGCAATAGTAACTTTAGAGACAGGTTTTCCCAGGAAGGGTTTAGAAAAGGACACAAAAAGTTGGTCAGACTTACGAAAGGATTTTGTTCTATGAAAATAGAAATGCAGCTGCCTGTGAACATCAAGCAAGTGCAATTTGTACTTACCTTTATTTTGGAAATTTGGAAAGAAAACTGGCAGATTGATGACCTGCTTAATATTAGACTCTAATGCCACTTTTGGAAGGAATAATGGACTAGTCCGCAGGGATACCCTGTCTTTATGAAATACCATATAAGGGGGCTTGACAGATAAGGTTGAATCTCAGAAACCCCCTTGGCTGAGGTAATTGCAATCAAAAAAGTCATCTTCCAAGACAGAAACTGCAACTCAACCATAGCTGCTGGTTCGAAGGGGGAGAAATCAGAGCCTGCAGCACCAATGTGAGATCCCAAGGGGGCATTGGGTCCTTAACTAGAGGCCTAAGTAGAAAGGTACCTTTCAAAATGTCCTTACAAAGCTTGGATGAAGCCAAAGAAGCTAAATTCTCACCTATGTGAAAATTAGAAATCGCTGCCAATTGTACCTTAACTGTAGAGAAGCTAGTGCCATGATTAAAAATATCCGCCAAAAACTCCAAAATGACTGGAACTGGTGCAGTGAAAGGATCCAGGTCATGCTGAGAAGCCCATATCGAGAAACACTTCCATTTACTCAAGTAAACCTTCCTGGTAGAAAATTTGTGAGCCGCTAGCAAAATCTTCTTAACAGGAGAAAACAGCCCGGGAGTCCTAACTATCAAGGGAACTGGAGCAGAAAAGCCATGAGCTTCAGGCTGGCTAAGTCTGGGTGAGGGATCCCTGAGGGATGTGTAATCAGATCCAGAACTGGATCTAGTGTTCAAGGTGGATACACAGCATGAGACCACAGAGAGGGGAACCAAACTTGACAAGGCCAGAAAGGGGCAATGAGGATCACTGAGCTCCCCAGCCATTGAGCTTTCTGAATGAACTTGGATATCAGAGGCAGTGGAAGGTAAGCATATAGTAGACTAGAGGGCCAAGCATGAGCTAGAGCATCTCTGGGAGGGCTCCCCCCAGATGGGGGTTCAGAGTGAAATACTCGCTGCACTTCGCATTGGAAGGACAGGCAAAGAGATTTCAGCAAGTCTGATCCCACGTTAGAAATATCTGCTCTGCTACTGAAGGATTCAGAGACCACATGTAAGGCATTAGAATAGATCTGCTGACCTTGTCTGCCAGTATGTTGGACCTCCCCGGAATGTGTATTGCCACCAGAAAACGGCCAGAGATCACCCACTCCCACAATCTCATGGCTTTGCAACAAAGGGGATAAGATCTGGTCCCCCCTGTTTGTTGATGTACCAGACTGCTGACATATTGTCGTCTGAATGGCAATAGTCCCCTGAGGAAGTTAGGGATGTAGAGCTTGCAACACCAAAAGCACTGCCCTCATCTCTAGGACACTGATATGCAGATGGGTCTCCAAGGAAGGCCACATGCCTTGGTCCGTCCTTCCCATGCAATACCCCCCCAAGCAGGGAGGCATCCGTGATCACTGTGATCACAGGGGAGGGAAGAACAAATGGATGACCCAGAAGGAGGTCCAGGGATTGAAGCCACCAAAGAAAAGAATCCTTGCAAACTTGAGACAATCAAACCAGATGTGATAAGGGAAGGTCTAGCAAGGACCACTGTACCACCAGAGTCCATTGAAGGAATCTCATATGAAGGCATGCCAGTGGACTGAGAGTGGTTGTGGCTGTCATGTACCCCATCACATGAAGAACTAAATCCACTGGGGGATATTTGGCTTGAAAGATGAAAGAGACATGATGTCGAAGGGACAGCAGTCTGTCCAGAGGTAGAAACATCTTGCCTTGGGTAGTGTCTATATGAGCCCCAATGAAACTGAGAACCTGCAATGGTGCCAGTTGGGATTTGTTGAGATTTATAGTTATGCCCAGATAATGAGTAGTCTTGAGAAGAAGATCCCTGGCTTGACACAGTCGATGCCTGGAGGGAGCGGAAAGGAGTCAATCATCCAGGTAGGGGAAGACCTGAAACCCCTGCAGCCACAGGTGAGCCGCCACTTCTGCCATTACTTTAGTGAACACCCAGGGGTGGTGGTGAGCCAAAAGGAGAGTGCTCTGAACTGAAAATGACTGGCTCCCAGCTGGATGTAGAGGAAACTCTGAGAGCTCCTGTTCATCTTGATGTGATAGCACACGTCTTGGAGGTCCACTGAGCACATCCAGTCATTTATCTGCAGGAAGGGCAGAATGGACTGAAGGGTGACCATCTGGAATTTCATCTTGACAACCAACAGGTTCAGGGTTGAAAGATCTAGAATGGGTCTTAAAGTCCCCCTTTTTCTTTGGCACTAAAAAGAACCTGGAATAGATGCCTGATCCAGATTGGACTGGGGGGATGAGTGGACAACTTGTTTTTCATGCAGCCTGGAAATTTCTACAGCTGCCTGCTCCCATTGCATGGGTGGGACATCTGGGAGGTGTTTGGGAAGGACCGGGGGTTGAAGAAACAGGTTGAGTATCCTCTGGATATTATCTGCAAAACCCAACGATCGTCAGTGATGGACTCCCAGGCTGTTGGGTGCAGAGATAGACGTCCTCCAGAGATGAGCAGTCGGGCAACCCTTCAGAGCTTCTGCAAGGGTTTGTCTGGGAAGGGATCCTGAGACCCTAGGTTCCACAGGCACCCTCTGCCACGAGGGCAGTGTCTGTTGTATCCCCCTCTGCCTCTAGGGTAAGGCAAATCCTGAGCATCGTGGGAAGAGCTTTGAGATTTCCAGAACCACATCTTCTTCACCCCAAGCTGATTCCTAGACAAGGATTATTGTGGGGTGGAGAAGTGGATCCTGATCGCAGACAGATTCTTCCCATCCTTCTTGCTCTGGACTAAGGTGTCTTGAACAGTCTAACCAAAAAGAGTGGAATTGTCATAGAGAACATTCATAAGTGATGCCTTGAAGGGCTCTGAGAAAGCACAAAGCTGGAGCCAGGCATGATGTCTGATGGCTATGCCTATCCCAGCAGCCCTAGAGGCACCTTCCATAGCATGTGATAGGAGCCTCATGGAAGTATTGACTTATTGAGGTAAGGGTGGCCATCCGATAGGAGAACACCTTTTTCTCCTCTGCCGACATGAACTTTGGGGCAGACTCAGTGATGTCTTCGACCATGTCCCGCTGCAGTCTGATAATGTGTGCCATGTAGCTCAGAGCATGTAAGGCAAACCTAGCTGAAGCTTAAGCCCGCTTCCCAAAATGGTCCATAGTCTGAGACTCCCTGTCTGGATGATGGACTGTAGAGTTCTCCTGAGCGAGGTCTTTCTTGCTGGCCACTGCAACCACCATGGCATCAACTGGGGATCCCTTTCAAGGGAGCGCTGAGTATTTTGTCTGAGCGCTTGGGGATAGGCTCAACTGTATCTGGTTCCTTCCATGCCCTGGATGAAATTTAATCCACTAGGTGATCCACGGAAAGGGACATCAAGGAGGTAGAGGGTTCTGTGCTAAACACCTCCAGGAATGCTGACTCATCCGGGTTGGGCTTTTGGGTAGACCACCCTCCATGCTGATGCAAGATTTTCATGATGTCTCCAAAGGAGACATCCTCTGGGGGTGATGGGGGAACCCTCCCCTTCCTCCAAGTCGGCATCTTCCGTGAGGGACTCTGGTGGGTAGTTCAAGTGCCTCCTCTTGCACATGTGTTTCCAAGGGAGCTCCTCAGGAGGGATTTCTGGGGAGGATTCAGAAATGTTCTCAGTGGTAACTTCCTGGGATGCAGTGGCAACAGGCTGTCCTTGAGGGGGCAGGGTGACAGACTCCGGCCCAGAAAAAGATGGAACCAGGATGAACTCCAAGGATGACAGCATCAAGGGTCTCAAAAGAGCCGAGAGGACCCTCTCCACCACATTGAAAGCAAAAGGCGAATAAACCCCAGAAGCAGGGATGACCAGGACCAGATCTGCTGCCCCCTGTGCTGAGGGGGGAGCTGTTACCAAACCTTCTGGCACTGAAAATCTTATAGGAAGGGCCGACTCCGAAAACCACAAAGTCGACTCCATCCCCTCAGATCTGATGCTGAGGCTGCAGCTCCAAGAGTTGGTCGATTCAAAAAATGTCTGAGCCGAACCACTCAGGGCAATGGTCGAGGTACCTGAACCTTGACACTGGGAAGCCTTGGACCCAATGACTCCGAAACCAGAAGTTAGATCAGAGAAGGAGCAACGGGAAGGAAAATGGACTGCATGATCCCAGCCCCAGAGGAGGAAGGAGGAGGCAAGACTCCCAACTGAATCTGGGTCTGAATAAACTTCCACATCATCCTGTCCACCTTGGCTTCAGAAAGGCTCTGTGAGGACTGGATGGAAGAAGCCACTGATCCTGGCCTGGAGTGGTGTCAAGGAAAGGCAGAGAAAGGAGACTGAGTCTGTGTAGTCTGTGGCTCTGGTGAGAAGCATCAGGACCGGAGTCAAGGAGAGCCCCGGGTCAGATTCAGCTGTGACATGGCTGGGAGCTTAACTAAGGAAGAGCAGTCAGGGGACTGATTTTGAGGCCAGTCCCATTCCTTTGAAAGGGGTTTTTTCCTTGTCCCCAGACTTCTTGGTGTGAGATTGATTTCCAGAAGCTGGGGTGGAAGAAGAAAAAGAAGAAGCCTCCAAAGGGAGGAGGCCCTTAAGAATCAGCTTATTCCTTTTGTTGATCAGGGCACAGGGATTGTAGCCTGTTCAGATCAAGCAGCAGGAATCCAAGTGGTAAACACCCAGGCAAACAATGCACACAGTGTGGCCATCAGAAGGAGGAAGGTTATGGCCACACTCTATACATTTCCTGAAGCCTGGCTTGGGTAGTTCAACCATGGCCACAGGAACCCAAACATACTACACTACGAGAATGAAAAAGTTTTTTTTTTCTAAACTGACATGAAACACACAGGGATAGGGTAGGGTAAAGTAAAGAAGAGATGCAAAGACAACTGAAAGGAGAAGAAAAGTTTACTGCTTACTTAAAAATGCAGCTGAACCATGCTGCTGTCTCTAACGAGCGGCAAACAAGATCTGAGGGTAGGAAGGAGACAAGGCCATTATGGGTAGGGGAGGAGCTTAGAGCTTGAATCTGATGCTGGAGTATGTGGCCAAGTTAGATCCATGCTGGATCTGGTTCCCACAGGTTGAAGACCAAATGAAAACAGTAACTTCAGATGCAATATTTTTGCTTTCAAAAGTTTTGGGGTTTGTGTTACAAAACAGACCTTGATGGTTGAAACAACAAACAAAGCTCAATTTAACATGCATTTTGTCAGGTGTATTAAGTTTGAAAAATAACATTTTTAAGAAACCCAGTACTTTCAACCCGCCACCCCCCATTATTGGACACTATAGATATATCTGAATCTACTTAGAAATATGATCTAAGGGCAATTTTGTCAACTCCTGTTAGGCATAAACATTTTATCTTACTAAAGAAGAATGGATAGCTTTTTAAGAAAGAACACTAATTTAAAGATTATGAAAGCCAATAAGGGGGTGAATTGGTCTTGATGAACAGAAATGATTAGGAAAAAACTCTATTTGTATTGCTCGATGACAACAGTTTTTATTGTGAAGACAGATATTGTATCAGTCAGGATTATAGTGCAATTGATTTTTTACTGATAGGTTATAGACAAAAGTCATATCAGAATAGTATGAAATAATTTCTGACCATTTCCCAAACTTGTATTCCCATTATTTTTTTGAATACCCAAAATGTATAAGTCTACCTTGAAGTCACTATTCTGTCCAATAATAACAGTAGACATAAGATCTAAAACAGAGCCATTTTTAGTCATGCTTGAAAACAAAATCAGTGGCAAAAAGCATTCTGTCTTTTATTTTTGATTCTTCCCACCTTATTAATATGTAAAAAAAACAGTCGTCTTTAAAGAAAATGGCATTTAAATAACTGCGGATATTAATGATCTCTGTACTGTGATCTAGTACAAGAATTGGGTCTTGTGTTGGTCAATGACTAGTTAAATCAATTTTCAGTTATTTCTTTTAGAAAGAGAGAGACAGGGAGAGAGATTAATTTCTTGTGTGATTACTTAGAATAGATTTTTGAGTAACAGCTTTTTTGTCTTTCATGGGAAACTTTTTTAAATAACAACAAGGCATTGTGGGGGCAAATGTGGTTACCATTCATGCTAATAGGCTGCTTGTGTAATTGATCAAATGTATTTGTATTTGTATCTTCTCAATATTTTTTTCTGTAAAGTACAAGGTTACTTTCATTGTATAGACATTTTTTTTTCGGTCTGAACAGGTGAACAAAAGTCAGATTGTTTTATTTTGTATATTTTTGAATTTTTGCACCTCTTTTTTGAAACAGAATTTTCACAGCAATTTGTGGCAGATTGATTTTTAGATATTGTTTTTCCTAAAGGTGTTCTTATTCTTTCTTTTACTACTACAATACATAGCAAAAGATAGTTAGCTACTCTTATTTAAAGTATGCATTCATCTTACATTAAGAAAAATATTTTAAAAGGACAAATAGTGACAACCAGTAGGCTTATAGTATACCAATACATTTTAAAGAGGAAATGGTAGTCTTAAAGGAAAATTCTTGGCAATAGGTTATTCGAATTAGGTAGTGAATGAAGTGGAAAGTGAAACTTTGTTGATGAGAAAAACTTTAAATCTCTAGTTTTAGCATTAAGAATATTGAATTCCATTGATAATATAAGTTAATAAAAATTACAGTATAAAATTGAGTGCTTAGCTATTCCAGCCTTCAGGGATATTATATCAGCAAACTGGAAAGATTTCATTAACTGTTTTGATTTAGATATGGGGTAAATTCACCATTTTATTTTATTGTTTTAACACAGTTCTTATGAAACCCATGGTTATCTTAAGTGTAAGCCAAAACAAAGTTTATTTTGCTGATTGCAGTAACTGGGATGATTTTTATATTGGTAAATTACTAGATGTATAAGTTATTGAATTCATGAGCATAAGTAAAAAGAATGAAAAGAATGTCCCATTTAAGCACTCAAAGACTTGTATCAAACTTATGTTTTAGACAAGGTAGAATTGGATACTGGGGTGACAACAAGGTCAATGAGTTAAATTACAGAAAATGTAGTTGTCAAGACCTTTAAATGCTACTGTATTAAACAGCATCATTGCTTTAAAGCTGTTATAAACAAAATAGTCTTTAAACATTAATGTTGCTTTAATTAATTTTTCTATTTTTTTATTAAACATTTCATATTTTATGTTTTTTTTTTCACTTTGGTGGATGTTGGTTTTCATGTGATTTTTCTTATTTAAGTCCTGTCTGTTTTACAAGAGGAACAAGCTTACATTGTTTTTTTAAGTAGTATAATGTATGAATAAGTCTTCAGATTGTATATTTGTTTTTCCTTTACTGATCCTACCAAATGAAAGAAACAAATCTTAAAGAAATCACATTACATACTGATAAATTCCTGCGGCAAGCATCCTGTTTTATTTCAATCTGTAGTTAAAATGTTTGAGCTGATTTGAAGGAAAATAGCTATTAAATTCACATGGTGATATTTGGAATTGGCTACATCGTATCACATAGATTAAAACAAGGACAATTGTGAAAATATTTTAATCTATGAAAATTGCTGAGGTTATGATTTTGTAATCTGCAGATTCAATACTAGGCCCTAAATTAGGATATTTTCAGTAAGTTGGCCCTATTACATGTGTTTATTTTTGGGGGGTCTCATGAGATAATATCCATCATAAAATAATCCACCAAATGTTTCTAAATAGTGGCTGAAGGTGATTTTATATAGTGGCTGTAAAGCTATCAATATGGGAATTATACATCAGTATTAGTACCACAGATCTTAAGAAGTGTTCTGAGAGATGACATGTTGAACATCAAGAATACAGTATTGAACTATCCTGGGTCACTGGTATTGTTTTTAGAAATGTGAGTTAGTTCTTGTCATAATAGTCAAGTCAAGAACAGTAGAATGGGTGGTTTCCAACATTTTTGCCATACAAATTTTAACACATTCACTCCAATGGAGCTGAAGAAGTTTGCACTGTAACTTCCAATGGGCGGAGCCTAAGCCTTTTGACAGAATCAAATTATGTACTCACATTTCAAACAAATGTTTATATCTGGAACCAGAGGGGTTATGAAAGAAGAATAAATGGCAAACCCTTCAGCACAATCTATTTTTACAGTGGTAGTATTCTTTAGGTTCTAGATCTTAAACCGAATTTTATAAGTCACAGTAAACACAGTCCTTGGGATTCAATAAACTCCATGCAGGAATAGTGCTATTCCTGCACGGAATGGTTCCTGTCCATGTAGCCACAGCAGCGTGTCTTGCATATTCATGAAGATGCACTGATGTTTAGGCTAAATGGACACGAACCGTGAACGAGTGCAGGGAGTGTGTTTAAGTAGTGCATGGACTACGAACATGCCGCTTGCACTCAGAAAGTGCTGTACAGTACTTTCTAAACCTGATCCAACATAATATTAGAGAATTTCTATAAAATATTATGCCAGTATTTCAGTATCCATGAACACTGAAATGAAGTAAATGATCATTTTAGTATCTGTGGACACTGAAATACATACGGCAGCAGGAAACCAATGCAGGGGGTGTGTGACAGGTTCTGTGACACAGCCCCTGCATTGTAAAAATGCCGTACAACACCTCACAACCTGCTAAAGCAGGAAATGTGGACAAAGGCACAAATAATGGGAGGACAAAGCCCTAAAAAGGGACACTTCTTAAATATTGCCCTCACAAACTTATAAAGTTGATAGAAAACAGGTCATGCATTAGCATAAATGTCCAAAGGATAGAAGTCTGAAAGTCAAATATATGTCACAATTCCCTGACAGCAGTCCATGTGGACAAAGGCACAAATAATGGGGGGACAAAGCACTAAAAAGGGACAGTAGTTAAATATTGCACTCACAAACTTAGAAAGTTGAAAGGATAGAAGTTTGAAAGTCAAATGTATGCCATTATTCCCTGACAGCAGTCCATGTGGAGAAAGCACAAATAATGGGGGGACAAAGCTCTAAAAATAGGGACACTTTTTAAATATTTCCCTCACAAACATAGAAAGTTGATAGAAAACAGGATATGCATTAGCATGAATTTCTGAAGGATAGAAGCCTGACAGTCAAATGTATGCCATTATTTCCTGACTGCAGTCCTCAATGACTTGTCAGGAAGCCACAATACTCACTATATAACATAATAATAATAATAATATAATTTTTTTTTACATGCTAAGGAATGTTTACATTAAAACGCAGAATTTATGAGCATATGTATGATATACTAAAAAAGAACAACACCAATGCTCTGTACAAGCACACATTAGTATGCCCCACAGCTAAATATCAGTTTTTTTGTGTTAGAAGGTGTTACCAAAGTCCCAAGAGGTGGACCATGGCAGGTGAAATTGGAATGTCAGGAAACTTACTGGCAGATACTTTTGGAATCAAACAAAGAACCTGGTTTAAATGACTACATCTCTATTAAGCCTTTGCTGAAGCTTAAGGCTATCAATATATAACTTGTTTTTAAGTTTTTATATTTTACACAAACAGTATTTATTTCTCTATATAAATGTACTAGTACATGATTGTTTCTATGTCCTGGAACTTGTTTTAAATATTTTTTAAATATTTTAAAAATATTTTTTTGTTTCTTTTAAAAGTTAATTGCTATCAATTAACTTATTTATTTATTTACTGTGTGTGTATATATACCCAGGGACCCCTCCCTGATATTGTCTGATGAAGTTGCATTGTGTAACGAAAACGTGTTATACTTAAAAGTTTTTTGCGTTAATAAACCTGTGTTTTTACTACGTGGTGCTTTGTGCTTTTACATTTCAGTTTGTGGATATTCATTGGCGTTTTTCTCCTCCTCCACTGGTTTGTTTGTTTTATCGTTGAGTTTTTACCAGTGTTTCTTCCTACTTGGTTTTAAATATTGCACTCACAAACTTAGAAAGTTGATAGAAAACAGATCATACATTAGCATGAATTTTCGAAGGATAGAAGTTTGAAAGTCAAATGTATGCCATTATTCCCTGACAGCAGTCCATGTGGAGAAAGCACAAATAATGGGGGGACAAAGCTCTAAAAATAGGGACACTTTTTAAATATTTCCCTCACAAACATAGAAAGTTGATAGAAAACAGGATATGCATTAACATGAATTTCTGAAGGATAGAAGCCTGACAGTCAAATGTATGCCATTATTTCCTGACTGCAGTCCTCAATGACTTGTCAGGAAGCCACAATACTCACTATATAACATAATAATAATAATAATATAATTTTTTTTTACATGCTAAGGAATGTTTAAGCGGGTGTACACTTTATGGTCCTCTGCTAAGCATTGCTTAAACATCCCATAGGAGATAAATAGAAATATATTGCTTAAATCCCTAAACCGAGATAGTGTAGTGGTTAGAGTCCCGGCTTTACATGCAGGTGTTCACGGTTTAAGTACCAAGACAGGCAAGTGGTTTTTATATGGGAAAGCAGTGTTAAAATTATTTTTTTAAGGTAAAGTATGCAGTAATTGTTTTTTGTCAACCAGGGTAGTGTAGCTGGTGTAAAATGGAAGTGTGAGTGCATATAACATGTGAAGTCATCCATGTATACACAAGTGTCCCATACAGTAGAGTCACATCCCTTGCTAATGTAATGAAAGCAATAAAGGGATGTCATGTAAAGTAAATCATATACACCTACTAAATGAAGGCATTAACCTGATATTTTTTTAAAATGAAAAGTGAGCAATGGTCAGCAATGTCCAACTATGCTTACCAGGTTTTAGTATCGCTTACACATGATTGGTAAGCAGCAAGTAGCTCAGCTAAGTGGATTTGCACACTGTTAAGCAGTGTTCAGCAATTACCCCTTTAAGCACTGTTCAACCCAGCTTAGTGGGTTTGTACATTGCTAAGCTGTGCTCAGCATTTTCAAAATGGTCCAATGATGGCAAAGGGTGGGAATATGGCCTTATTTAAACCGTGCAGGTGGGAATACAGCCATAACCTGTTTAGTTTGATCTCTGAAGGAACATGTCTGGTGTTGAAGAGGGAGCGTGCTTTTGGGCTCAGTGCTGGAGCATTCAGGTGTTCAGGGTTATGGCTGGACTCCTTGTTGAAAACCATGATGAAAGACTGCTACAGGGCCAGTACCAGGGTTCACAGTACAAAATTGAGGCCTAGGAACATCTCGCATGTGATCTCACCAATGCTACTGGGATCCTCTGGACTGGTGAGCAGGTATGGCACTGCTATGCTGACCTAACATGGAGAAAGGGGGCTCTCTTGGCCTAGTGGATCCAGGATACACGTGCATGGAATGCTCCAGTAGTGAGTAAATATCACTATCAAGTAGTTTGTAGTAAATACTAGCCTGAGAAGGTGATAGACAGGTATGCATAATGTTTGTTTCTCTCCCATACAGCTGCAGCAGAGAGGGCTATGAACATTGAAGCCCATGTTGACAGACTGCAAAGACTGCGCTGATAGGCTGGTGAGTACAAATCTATTTTGCAGTATATTGTTCAAATAGCAAAGAAGGACTACACTGCTTACTATTAGTATGTATACTGTTACTGTGTGGATTGAATAAACAAAAATGTTTGACAGACTAATATTGATGTGCAATCAAGCTACCTATAAAAACTGTTGTGTTTATTCTGGTATGTTGTTGTAGACATTTAGAATGTATACAGATTATTTACAGAAAATGTGGCTGTGACAGCATACATTAACTGAGCTTCCTCTGTGAACCAGCTGTAAGAAAAACTGTAGATGGTGAAGCTGTAAAACAAGATATAACTGAAATGTGAAATATGTACTGCACTAAGCTCTGAACCCTGAACAGTAATGTGTAAGTTTTCAAATTGTGTTCCATACAGCATTGCCTTGTGTTAACCTTTGCTTTCCAGATTGTAGTAATCCAAAGGATTAATGCACAGTACAATAACTGTCATGCATGCATCACAGGATTACAAGGTCAGACTATCTAAACAAGATACTATTAGGCAGAAAACAGTGAAACTAGAAATAGCAGTTCCTCAGTAGCTCAATAGGTTGAGAAATAGCTTAGTTGATAATTTTTCACATACAGACATGGTTTGAATCCAGGGAGTGGTACTAAGATGTGTGCATATCTACACACAAGGAATCTGGAATAAATGTAAAAACAGTCAAGTAGTGTTAACAGATATTTTCTCCACAGGTTGTACAGGTAAGGAAATGTTGGTAGTAGCTGTATGAAGGGTATACTAATAAACTGTGTACAACTGTTCAACTATCCCACCACATGCCTGCAAATGACAGCAGGATAGGTGCATACAACATGCACTATTCCCGATACATGTCTCTCAAGTGTCACGCTGTCACAGTTAGTGGTCATTGCTGATAATAACCTTGGACACTGATAGGAAACCAGTTGAAGTATGCCAGTAGCACACTCACATAACAGCACTTCAGGGTACCCCTCCTGTGCCAGATATGTAACCCTGACATGTACGAGTCCCCTCTAGACATGTACCCTGAGTTGTTACAGTATGCCCCATACCATTCCAAGCTGACAGTTTAAGAGGTATGTTTGTGCTACAGAAGCTATGGGCCATAGGCAGATGTAAAGTGAGGGCAGATCCATAGACTACTGAGAAGTACTGTTGTGGAAAATAGAAGCATAAACAGTTGCTAATGGACTTTTGTCTCTCCCCCCACCCCTCATCTGGATCAATACAATAATTCATATATTATGGGTATGTTTTACTCCAGACCTAATGTTGGGACTTGTGTCATGTTATCATTCTTATATTTGATTGGTTGTATGTTAACATACCTTGCTAAAATACTATCATTGGTGGCCTGTTACCATCAATGTCATTGCCATGCTATTACAATGCACACTGTTGTTCCATTTATGCATGTGTTTATTTTGGTATGCAACTGTTTCAAATCTGTTTTATGGGGATAATTGGAACACCCATGCATGCTGATATAACTAATCTGGAAATGTGTTGTTCATGACTAACCAACATATTCTTTAAAACCACAACACCATAGCACATTTGGGAAGGCAGATCCCAGTGGATCTGCCTGCCCACCTCATCTGGCCATGGTACCAGGCCCCAGCATGTTTGGGACACAACCCAGGCCTTCCTCATCCTTCAGGTGGAATTGCCTCAGGGAACAGGGCCCCCCAAGGAGCAGGCGTGGACAGGAGCCTGTCACCCACCATCAGGTCTGGGGTTTGGTGTACAGCACCATATGATCAGAGTTTGGTGGGAAACTGTGTCAGATTGAGGGCCGCCTGGCACACCCTGAGGGGCAGGCTTCCCCTCCTGTCCAGCCCCAGCACAGCCACCTTCGAGGTCATGAAGGAGCAGTGGTGACTGCCCATGGGTGGGGACCTCAGTCCCACTGTATCCATTTGAGGGTTCATGGACTTTGGATTCCCAGCCATCCTCCCAGTCAAAGGTGTTTACCCCCCCATGTGTCAGATACCATCTTGTATGTCATGTCTGTCTGCAAATACAACCTATCCCAGCCAATCTACTTTCCCAAACATACCTGTAGCCCTTCCCCAACGTCCCACTCTCACCTTAAAAAAAAAAAAAAAAAAAAAAAAAAGGCATCTGTCCCGCATAGCTCTACATTTCACCGACATCTACAGTGAAATTAATCAGTCAACCCACTGGTTACTCTGCAAATGTCTGTCGCTAACACCCCTCCCTGTGAGGAGTGAGGCTGTAAATTCCAAATTCAATACATGTACGTCATAGCTGTTGCTGTCAAAGAAATGTAGAGCTATGGTCCTTTCCTACATCCATCCTGCACATTCCTAGCTGATTTTCATAATGTTGTACCTTCTGCTTGCCCCCATTTTACCACTTTCCTATCACCCTTTTTTCTTTTCTTTAAAGAAAATTAGCGCGGGTGTAAGTGGTGCTAAGTGAAGCTAAGAGGGTTTATTTAACTGTCTCTTAGCAACACTTAGCACCATGCAAAAGTGTGCAAACCCACTTACAACTGCTTAAAAGTGCCTTAATCACTGTTTCCATCAGCCCTTGTTCTGCCCAGCCACAAAATAATCAGTCCTGCCAAGTCTCAAACCCAGGATGCTGTGCACTACAATTACAGCAATGTACCACTACACCATCTGAGCTGTGGGAGTTTGTAATGCTTCTGCAAACATATCATTCATTCTGGTCATTTAACATCAATGAAAAAAGTATTCACCTCCTAGTCTGGAACTCAGGACCCTGTGCACAACAATCACAGCAACATACCGCTACCCCAGCCAAGTTGTATGAATCTGTAATGTTTATACATATATATATATATGTATGTATGTGTATATATATATATATATATATATATATATATATATATATATATATATATATATATATATATATATATATATATATATATATATATATATATACAGATAACCAACATCTTACTGCAACACATCTTCAAAAAGCCCAACAAACTGGGGGATAAAGGGCAAACAATAGTGACATCTTTGAAATATGGCTGTCATACATTGTAGAAGTCTGCTAGAGTGGCATGGTTTGCTTTAACATACAATGCCAGATAGATTCCAGGTCTGAAACACAAATGAATGTCATTATTTACTGATGTCAATGCTCACATCATCCCAGTTATTTCTCAGAAACCCACAACTGTTGTGGTCAACAGACAAAACATATGAGCCATACATCAGTACAGTGTTTAGACATCTGGGCAGTGGAGAGGTATGATTGCAGTCATGTAACAGAATGGAAAAAAACGTGACAGCTGCCAACCATGTCACCCAGCACCTTCTGAAGCACAGTAAGACCAACATGACACTAACTCAAATCAGCTCTGGGCAATTACCCATGTATATCCAAATATATCGTGCACTAGAGCGATGGGACTATAAGGAAAAGCAGATAGTGGTGCATAAATGTCCACCCACAACCATTTGCACTACAGTCACAGCAACATACCAGTACCCCAAATGAACTCTAGAGTAGAATGACTGTTCGAATGAACATATCCTGATTCCCAGTCACACAATACATTGACAGATACTGGCCCAACTCTCAGTGTACTGGGAATCCTGAGGTGTTAAGGGCCTTTCTCAGTTTGCCCCTACAAACATGCACACATGATAGACCACCAGCAGCCATAGCAGCACGCACAGTCAGATATAAAGAGGATCTGTTCATAGGTTCATAGGTAGGTACTAGGCTATTGGCCCTAGGGCCTATATAAGCCTAGCCAAAAAGGTACCCTGGCTTTCGCCACCCAAGAAAATTATATTAAAAACATTGAGCAAAAGGGTTTGTACATGAGTAGTTTTCCCCAGCTAATGGTGGGGTAGTTGAAATCAGCCATTATTAGGGTGTTAGGTTGTACCCTACTATTTTCCAGTACATGAAGAAATGAGGAGTGGTAATACTGGGGCATGGTGGGGAACCTGTAGCAAGTTACAATTTGGATTATGGTCTTCCCCAGAGTTAGTTGCACTTGGATAATCTTGGCTGCATTATGCAAACAACTAGCTTGGAGGTGTGTATATCCTTAATGAATATGGACACGCCTCCGCCTTTAGTGTTTTGGTCCAGGTTAGGTGGCCGAAAGGTGTGGTATTAATTATTGAATGGTAATGCCAGGGTGCTCTCTGGAGCTTTGAACCAGGTCTCTGTCACTGCACAGATGTCAATGTTCTCCATTTTAAGGAGTGCCTCGAGTGAGTGCATTTTGAGGTTTAGACTTCTAGCATTGAGTAGCATTACCCTCAGATTTTGCTTGGTTGTACCTATTACAGTGGTGAATTTGACATTTGAACCTTGCCTAAAAAAGGCACTATAGGGGTATCAAGAGCCTTAGCCGGTATCCGTAATCCCAAGGTCGACAGGTGCAGGCCATCTCTGACAAAGCATTGTGGTCTGTCGATCATGTCATCCCAGGCAGATAGACACTGGGTCCCCTTAGAATGACACCAGAAGCTTAGCCAATTGTTGAAGTAAATCATTTTGTCCTTGTACTGTGGTAACGTTCTGGGTGATGGCAGGTTGCTACTCAGGGATAGGTTCATACCTGCCTGGGCTACAAGATTGGACAGCTCCTCCATGTCTATTTTCATGTAGTCCAGGGAGGTACATCTCAGGTCATTCACACCAACATGGACTATGACAGAGTCATATTTGTATTTGTTGTGGAGTGACCTGCGTGCGTGCATTATGTGGCGGATCCTGGCACCAGACAGGCAGCTGACAGGAACTTTCTCCTTGTTTAGCCTGGTGAGTGGAATTGGAGAGATCTGTGACACTCATATCTGCTACTCTCCCTACCCAGCAAAACAAACATCTACACACAACATGTCTACACAATCTTGGCAGTTGCTTCACAATGACAAGACATACATAACTCTCGTATGTACAGATTTCCACAGAATGTCCAGGGTGTGAGACCATATTCATGTCCACTGCCACATACCACTCCCAGGAGTCTGCTAAGTCAATGGCAGTCAATAAGTAATGATATCATATACCTCTGATCCTCTTACTGCAAGACACCTGGACAAAGCATGACATTCCTGGGGGACAGAGGGCTGGAAAGAGGGACATATCTCACATAATGGTTTTACAAACTGAAACTGTTCACAGTGTCACAGGCTTTGTTGTAACATAACATCCCTGAAGGATATGATATCTGAAACATCAATGGATGTCAACAGTCACTGACTACAATCCTCACATTATCCTATTGCTTCCACAAAAACAGACATTGTCTGTGGAACAGACCAAACATAACAGGCAAACCCCTAGGCAGTCTGTGGACATCAGGACAGTGGAGAGCTATGTCAGAGACACATCACTCTCAGATGTCAAGTCACACAGAAAATGCATATCCAGATGAACCCTGTTAAACTAGCAACCCTCTATGTGTATAAGAGCACTACTGACTTACAATCTGTACCCAATTCTGGAGCTTTGTTCCCCATGTTGCTGGGCTGTCTCCACATGTCCTCTCCTGAGAGATACTCCCACATACTGTCTGTGAAGCTGTAGCCCCCACACCTCCATAATGTCCTCCACACAGGCAAGGAAAAGGGGCATGGTCCACATGAAGGCCGTCTTTATCGCACTGTGTTGCTAGGGCATTGGCAAACGGAAAGACAACACAGCTGCTGTGGATGCAAGTAGCATGTGGGAGACACCGACTGGTGCACAGGCCATCACCTGCTCATGAGCAGTACCTACAAAAGGCAACTGCTGCCTATGCAACACAGGTCTCAACCCATCTACACAAAGACAGACTGTGGATTCACAAACCTAATCAATTGCATTGTTGTGAGGTAATGTCTGAGCACTATAACAGGTATGTCAGTCATGTAAGCATGTAATGGAATGCAGAAGGAGGATGCAATGATGTCAAATGGGACATTAAACACCAGGCAGCAACAACACCTGATGGACTTGCATGCTGCTGTCCAGCACCTATGGCCATTTCCACTTGCCCTGTCTGCATTGACATGGAGCACATCTCTGGCCCCTGACTCACCCCAGCAAAGGTCAGCTCATGTATGACTAATAATGGAGTCTCTGTTGTCCAGTACTGAGTGTGTCAATGGTAGGCCAGCTACCTGGGATGTTGTAATTAGTCATATGTCACCTGTGAATGCTACATAAACTTGTCTTACAAATGTAATAGATGTATATAGGGTATGTGCATACTACATGACAGGTGCAGATGTGTGTGATGAACTGTATGTGAAATACGGAGCCTATACCTGCCAACCGTCCAGAGTATTGCAGACTGACCACATGTCTGCCTCATATTTGTAGTCAATGCCTCAGACAGTTGTGTATTGTAACCATTAAAAATTGCAGTCATAACAAATAAGCATAAATTTCATTGTCAGATGTCATATCCTGCAGAGTGCACCTATGAGTGTGACACCGTCTTTGCTGGCAAATAAGTGTGTTTCAGCTAGATTCATAAAGTGACACTATTTACTGGCCTTTGCCTACCACTGATGTGTGCCTTTGTGCAGATGTCATGCTCTAACAGGAGCTAGGTGTCTTACCATGACACCTATGTCAATACAAGCATACCTTGTCCTGTAGGATGCTGACATTTGTGCAGTCACTGATACCTGCTGTTTAACTGTGGAGAGCACACCGACCTTACCAGATCACTCATCCCATCATACGTGTAGACCCCAAATGGAGGACAGCAAAGCCACAGGAGGTGGAGTGTTGAACATTAGCATACACATACACACCTCCATGCTGGCCAAACAGTATGCCACATGGGTGACATCCCAAGTGCAGTTAACAGTTGCCAAAATACCAACTCAAATTATAGTTAGCTACAGACCTCCAAACATGGCTATGGACACCCACCACACCTATTGGGACCTGCTGGAATCTGTCAGGATTCCGTATACCTTGCTCTTGGGTGACTTTAAATACCCAACCATAGTGTGCCTGATCTATGCCACCTGGCCATGAATGCCCATAGATTCCTCAGCGTTGTCAATGGTAATGCAGTGGAGAAGCTAGTCAACACCCTTACAGCAGGTGGGAATCTCATGTACCTGGTCCTAACCAACATAAGTAGCCACTGTAGCACTCCTACAGTGCCATCTCCCTTGGTAATATCTGCCCACATAGCCATCACTGCTCAGGTCACCATCTCCCCTGCCCCCCCCCCTTTACAGTGCTAAACAGAATGAACTGTACACAAATGACTATAAATCCCCTCAGAGTAGGTGGAAGTAGCTGTACAGCCAATGTCCCATTTGTTGGAACTAGTAGCAGTGTCCAGGCCCACACCACAATACTATGTGGGTACCCACATAGCTGTATGGACTCAGAAGTACCTGACAGGGCAACACCATCTACCTAAAGATAGAGTAAATGCCTGTGGTGTACAGCAGCAATACACAAATACCATAATAGGTAGAAACAAGTGCTGGATGGGCCAAGAAGGAACAGGTGCCTCATTGGAAGCAATGTCACCTTAGTCTGTAAAGGGCACAGGTGATGCACCCTAAGGCTGTCTTTGAGTGAAAATTGGATACCTCCACCAAGGCAGATAACTAGGCCTTCCACATGTGTCTGCAATTCCAGAGGCAACACACAGATCTGTTCTGTAGTGGTGGTTAATAACAACCCATGCACATATGGCATAGATATAGGCAACCTGCTGCAGACAGGTGAAGTGTAAACACCACCCCCTGTCCTCCCAGTGGTACACATGTGCATGTGCAGCACCTGCTTCCCTCCCTTCATCATCAGGAAGCAGGTCTGTAATGCCCTCTCAAAGGCAACACACAGAGGACTCCATAGTCATGATAACATCCCTGGCTGCATCCCACACGAACACAGACATGGGCTCTCAGAATCATTCCGCACTGTAGTCAACCACAGCCTGAGCACCGGTGCCATCCCATCTGCACAGAGGACAGCCACTGTCACCCCTATACACAAAGGTGGAGCAATTCTCCAACCCAGCCGATATGATGCACAGTGGCCTAACTAGCCTGCTCTACAAGAGCATGGGAGGCAATATCAAGGACATTATGAACAGGGACTTCGGCAACATCAAAATGCCTGGGCCAACACACCATGGTATTGTCAAAAGGAGATGAGGCCTGTGAAACCTGACTGACCTCTCTGCAGTGGTCAACAAACACAGGGATGAGGGGAAGTTGGTGAACAATGCCTACCTTCACCTAGCTCTATCCTCTCACACTATTTCCCAGGTGGACAGGATACATAAGCTTACACAGCTAGACACCAGCCTGTAGGTTACCAGATGGGTAGCTAACTGGCCCAATGATAATAGCCACTCAGTCAAAGTAGTAGAACCCACTCCTAATAGTAGATTCATCCACAATGGTGTACCCCAAGGATTGGTCTGGGAGCCTATACTGTTTGCGATACATGTATCTGAGGTACAGGGCAATAGCAGTGGTCTGTGGCTGACCAGGTGTATGGATGCTTGCAAGCTGCCCACTGTCTTACATCCCCCTACTGATTTGGCCATCCCCCAAGAGGCAGTCACCCAGTTGCTGACTGGTACAAGAAGAATTACCGCAAACAGTATGCCAGAAGAGCTATCACTCCCCCTGCTGTGGCAGATGTCTTCCACACTAAGTATGACAGTAATAATGTACTGAGCATGCAATCAGGTGTGAGGCGACTTGTGCACTGAGGTTGGTAGCAACCTGACAGTTAGCCACCATGTGGGCACCATTTTACACAAGGCGATCTACATGGCCCACCTCACAAATATGGGTATATCATAGGTAAGCCATAGGTAGTTGTAAAGTGAGGGCAGACCTCTAGAGTACTGAGCAGTACTGTTGTAAAAATAGAGGCCTATGTAGTTATTAATGGAATTTTCTTCTCTCACTCCACCCCTCATCTGCATAACCAATTATTATTCAGATACTACTGGTATGTTGTTACCAAACCTTATGTTAGGACATGTGTTACATTATTGTTCATCTAATTAATTGGTTGCATGTTAACATACCTTGTTCACATAGCATTGTTGGTGGTCTGTTGCTGACATTGTTACTGGCATGTTATTACAGTGCTTACTGTTGTTCCAGTTATGCATGTGTTCAGTTTGCTATGCAACTGTTTCACATCTGTTGTTTTGGGTTAATTGAACACCCATGCATGCCTTTAAATCTAATATTGAAATGTTTTGTTCATGACTAATCAATATATCTTGGAATACCTCAACACCATAGCACGTTTGGGAAGGCTGATCCCAGCGGATCCACCTGTCCCACCCCATCTGGCCGTGGCACCAGACCCCAGCATGTCTGGGACCCACCATGGAACTTCATCTCCTGCAGTTCCTGCACCACCTAGGGCAGTTGCAGAAATGAGCCCGTCATCTGGCGTAAGTTCTGAGGTATGGTGCACAGAGTCATCTGCTCTGAGTTGGGTGGCCAGCTGCGCAAGATGGAGGGCCACCTGGTGCACCTTGAGTAGCTGGCTGCCCCTCCTGTCCAGCCCTCAGCAAAGCCACCATCGGAGGTGCAGTCATGACTGTCTTCAGGTGGGGATGTCAGTCCCACCGTATCCATATGGGGCTCAGGGGCCCTTGATTCCCAACACCCTCCCTGTCCAAGGTGTTCACCCCCCACATGTCATACACTGTCCCTGTCTGCTGTCCTGTCTGTCTTGTCTGTTTCCCTACCCAACCTTACTCCCCCTAATGTACAATCCTTCCCCAACATCCCACTCTCAACTTAACAAAGGAAAAAGGGCATCTGTCCCAAAAATGATCATTGCCCCATAGATAGCTGTCCATTTGCACAGGTGTCCACTGGACACATGTAATCTTATCCAACTGGCTTGACAACATATTTCTGTTGTCCTCACTCATCTCTCTGGGGTTTGAGTGTCCAGATTCACCTCCAAATCCCGTACAAATGCACAGTTGTTGCTGTATTACAAATGGACACCTATGGACCTTCCCTACACCTGTTGTGCACATCTCTACTTACCTTTCATGTTGTTTTTCCTCTGTGTGCCCCTTTCTCACCACTTTCCTATAACCCTTTTTTTTTCTTCTAAAGGAATTAGCGCAAGTGTAAGCGAGTTTGCCGCCCTCCAGATGTTCTGCTCTAACAGGTTGAGAGGTATGACTGAGCAGGAAGAGTGTAAATACAGTGTGCCATGCTGACATAGAACAGAAATGTATATCAGGTATTACCTGTGCACATGTATGTATGAGTAGGTGTAGCTGGAATCCTCAAAACAACAGACATGAGATGCAAAATATCAGGTAAATAAGCTATACATGTTGCACACGTGTAATCTTAGTTTCAGTGCATCTAACAGACATAGATTTCCAAAGCTACTGATTGTTGTATTGCCCTTACACAGACATGGGTACTAGAATAAGCATGATTATACAGTTGAAATTGGAGAGGTGTCCAACTGTGTCATGACCTTGTGTCCATGCCTACTACAAACAGCTATATAAGCACCTAAATAGCTGTATGGACTCAGCAATACCTGACATGTAAAACCTGCCTCTGCCCTTTGCTGGACAGCAGAAATACACAAACCACATAATTGATCACTATATTGGCTGTACAAGGACAATTAGGAGCAGGCACCAACTTGGAAGCAGGTCAGCCTTTGTCTGAACAAGCATATAAAGTCACAGGCGTGTCAATGTAGGGCTAACTATGAGTAGAAATTGGACACATCCACCAAGGCCCATCACAAGGCTGCCTTCACATATGTCTGACATCTCAGATGCAACAACCCAACCCACCCTGTACTGATGGTCAGTCACACCACATACACACACAGCATAGCTATAGCCATCCCTCTGCAGACAGGTTAAGGGAAAACATCACCCCCCTGTCCCACCATCAGTATAGGTGGATATGCCCAGCACCTGCACCCCTCCCTTCATCATCAGGAAGCAGGTACATAATGCCTACTCAAAGGCAACAAAATAGGTCTCCATGGGACCTGATAGCATCCCTATCTGCATCCAACATGAACTCAGGCATATGCTCCCAGCTCCATTACACACTGTACTCAAGCAAAGCCTGAGCACCATTGACATCCCATCTGCAAGGAAGATGGCCACTGTCATCCCTCTACACAAAGATGAAAGATGAATGGTGGATTATGCAATTTACTGGCTCTCATTGGGGGGAACATGACACATCAGGACCAGGAGTGCAATGCAAGTTCATACTGTACTGATAGATGACAGGGGTATGATGTGGTTGTACGTGGTGATTAATGATAAACAATGTTGATGTTTAGGTTCTGTAAAGAATGTTGACCAATGTATGAGGTCTTCTAATATGTTTCCCTGTTTATGTCTTCCAGGTGACATGCCACGTATCCGTCAACCCCAGTACTCTGCAGCTGAAAATGAGGCTATTAACTTTATCATCCAGCACCATGGGGTGATGTTTGGTTGTAGCCAACAGGATCTGTGGGTGCAGACTGCCCTGTGGGATGAGTTTGTCCACAGAGTGAACAACATTGGCCACCATGTCCGCACATACGATCAGGTCAGGCATCGTGCGACAGACCTGATAATTCATGCCCGGCAAAGGGCTGCTGCCATGGCCAGGGACCGTAACACTACAGGTGGCAGTCCTGTCACACAGGCCCCACTTCTGGCAACAGAGGAGCTCCCTGACAACCTTGGAGTAGCCCCAAAACACCAGCCAACACAAGAAACACAAGTCGTGGAGGTGGTTGGCATCCAGACAACAGGCGAGGAGCAGCTAGGTAAGGCCACAGTGCACATCAATTGAATCATGTAGCAGTCATACTGGCTTCTGTAGAGTATCTAGATGCATATGTGAGATCAAACTGCATTTGTGGGTGAGGTTTAGTAATGCACACAAGTGCACATCTACAGTGAAGGACAGCAAAATGTGTACTATCAGAGCTCGTACTGTACATGTGCAGAAAAGTAGCCTTCATCTTGTACCAATGCCAAATGTGAGTCTGCTGACAATACCTCTCCCCCACAACTACATAAGTACCTGTGGTCTGAATGTGGGACAGCAGCCTGAAGCCAGTGAGTATGGGATTGTCCTGTTGTGGCTCATCAGTACCCCAGGCATGTTAAGGTAATGTATTTTACCATGCATGCAACTGTTACTCACAGCTATATTGTGATATCTGCATGTTCACTTGTGGTGGGGTTAACTGCATTACATCACAGTGGTCATCACAAGGGCCTATTTGCAGGAAATGTAACATATCTGTAGCATACCCCACAACCTGTCATTGCAAGGAATCTGGACAAAGACTGACAAAATGGGGGGGGGGGCAAAGGCCCAAAACTGGGACATATTTTATAAATTAGTGTTATACACTGCATATAAATGGTGTACGCACACCTGTTAAAATGCCAGGTATTTGTGATATACAAAAATGAGTGCACAATAAAACATTGTCGAACTCTTCCAACCTTTCATGTGACTTATAACCTTTACAATTCAATTGTATAACAAACAAATCTGTTATGGGAACAGTTATGACAAATAAAAAACATACAAGAAGCTAGATGCATAAGTGTGCACAGGCTGAAGCTAATACTGTGTTGAAGCAACTTTCGATATAATTACAGCATTATGTCTTCTTGGGTACACACCTGCCATCAATTACAGAGACTCTTTTATTAACAGCAAATAACAGTTAGCTGTCCTACCAGGATTGTCCTGACATTTACTCAGTTTCCTGCTACAGCAACAGGCATGGTTCACATAGAGATTAAGAAGCAGCAAAGGGATCTCATTTTTGAAAGGTATCAGCCTGGAGAAGGTTACAAAAACATTTCCACAGCATTACATATACCATGGAACACAGTGCAGGCGTCAAAAGGTGGTGAAAATATGGGGCAACAGTGACATTGCAAAGCAGTGGACATCCCTCCAAATGTGTTGAAGCGACAAGACCCAAACTGGTCAGAGAGGCTGCCAGAACTACAGCAACACTAAAAGAGTTGCAGAAATCTCTGGCAAGTACTGGTTGTGAACTACATGTGGCAACAATCTCCCGTATTCTCCACGTCTGGCCTATGGGGTAGGGTTGGAAGATGGAAGCCTTTCCTCACACAGAACAACATCCAGGTCTGGCAAAATTTTTAAGAACAATACATCAGGTCACCCAAAATCATGTGGGGAAATGTGTTATGGTGTAATGAGATCAAGGTTGCACTTTTTGGCCACAATACCAAACGTATTGTTTCTCACAATAACAACATTGTGCATCACCAAAAGAACACCATCCCCATGGTGAAGTATGGCGACGGCAGTGTCCTGCTTTGGGGTTGCTGTTCATAAGCTGGACGTGGGCCTTTAGCCAAAGTGGAGGGGATTATAAACAGTTCCAAATATTAGTCCCTTTTGGCCCAAAATCTTCATGTGTCTGCTAGAAAGCTGTAGATGATAAGGAATTACACCTTTCCACAAGACAATGATCCAAACCAAACATCCAAATCATAAGAAAATGGCTTCACCAGAAGACAATCAATGTTTTGGGATGGCCCAGCCACAGTCCACACCTGCATCCAACAGAAAATCTGTGGGGTGCCCTTAAGAGGGCTGTGCACAAGAGATGCCTTCACAATCTGACAGAGTTGGAGGGCATCTGCAAGGGGGGAGTGTGCAAATATTGCTAAGTCGAGATGTGCCATGCTGATAGATACCTTCCCAAGAGGACTGACTGCTGTTATTAAATCAAAAGGTGCTTTAACAAAGTATTAGTTTAAGGGTATGCACACTCATGCAACCAGCCTATTGTACGTATTTCACCTTCTACAGTATGTGTTACCCCTAACCGATGTATTTATTCTTCAATTGGATTGCACAGGTTATAAGTCACATTAAAGGTAGGAAATGTCATGATATGATACCTGTGGTCTCATGTTATATATCAGAAAAAACTGGCATGTTAACAGGGGTGTGTACACTTATTATATCCACTGTAAGCTTAGAAGGTTGTTAGTGTAACCAGTTTTATTTTAACATACATGTACTGCAGGTGTTGAAGTGTGAAACTCAAACCATGTCATTAATTAGTGACGCCAGTCCTCATATCATCCCAGTAATGTGTCAGACAAACACAGGATTTATGAGGAACAGATCAAAAATATGAGCTACACATCTAGACATTCAGCGGAACTCTGTAGAGTTGAGAGGTACGTTCTGTATGAGTTGGCACTGTGCTGTACAGGTGAACAGCAATAATGTGTACATGGCTGCAGTATGTGTTAGGTGAAGGCCCATCACATACTGACACTAGTCACAAATCCCAGAGGTATATATTAGTAGCAACATTAAGTGGAAAAGGCTGCACTGCATGATGTTGAGGGCCTATCCAGAGCGTGTATATTGGGGTCTGACTGTGTCATGAATCTCAGCAGTTGGCTATTGGGAGGTCTGTGTAATGCCTTTGTGCCATCTCACCTGTATGTGTCTGTGTGTGTGTCTGTGTGTGCATTTGGGGTTGTGTGTGTGTGTGTGTGTGTAGGTGTGCATGTGTGTGTGTACCAGCAAACCTTATAGTGCAGGTATTAATTTACAAATGCTGTCTTCCCCTCACAGGTGGACATGGTGGTCACGGTCCCTCCCACTCAGAATCTGATATCAGTGTCTCTGCAGACTCTGATAATGATGGTGGTCATAGTGGGGCACAGGTGGGGTTGTCATTGGCTGAATCTGTGCCATTGGTTGGCATCCCACAGTCATGCACAATGTCCCTGCACACAGTCACAATGCCCACACATACCCCATCCCCAGAAGCCACAGATAATGGACAGTTGGCAGGTGGTGGCATGGAATAGGCTAGTGTGGTGACTATGGCAAGTGTGAGCACAGCCACTAGCCATAGCCAGAGTGCAGGTGAGGTCCCACACAGGTGGATGGACAGGGGTGCTCAAGGGAGGACTGCTGCCCATCAAGCTGCTGTTGCAAGTGCCACAGCAGGTGTCACCAGAGGCATGTTTTGGGCTGTCATGGATGCACAGGCATGTAGTGAATGCAACACCAAACAAATACTCAGGGTCTTGGATGCAACTCTTCTTGGTTACTTGGCAACATACATAACCTGGTTGAGGCCACACATCAAAATACTGAGGTCATGAATAGACGTTGGGGTGAGATCTTGACAATCCCTGACTGTAACATGTCTGTGCTAGAGCATGTGGTGGGAGATGGGTGTCAGCCGTGTGGATGTAGGTCAGCACCAACATCAGCTGAGAGTCTACGGGGTCCTGTACCTTCACACTCCCGTAGTGGCAGTACCACCAGCACTACTGAAGGGGGGTGCTGTCCACACTACAAAAGAGCAGGCCTTGGGCACGTAGTCCTTGCCAGTCCTGTCAGTGACATGGATCTAGCAGACAGCAGTCACCATCGAGAAGCAGTACTGCATCTGGCCTTGGGCCTGGTGGTGCCAGTGAGATCCCTGGCAGGATCATTTCCTGTGTCCATGGCCAGAGACAGTGAACTGCACACCTTGCCAAGTATGGACCACAGTTGTCCAACATACCCCTGTGTAGGGCAGCCACATGGTGTGACTGTGTAGATACATACACACACACACACATCACCATCACAGTCAGGTAACCTCCACACACACATCACTTCTGCACGGCTCGTTCATATAATAACCCCCCAAATAAACACACATGATGTCAACTGTATGGCCCAGCCTACACCTCTGGCAAACCCACACAACACCCTGTGCATATGATGATACCTGTGCCACATCCCTGTCATCCATACCACCGATGCAGTTACATACTAATATGGTTCTGATGCACAGAGTGAATTAAGTACAGTTTAGTTATGTAAGGCTGTATAAGGTGCTGTCAGCCTGCAATTGTAATGGGTACACTTCAGAGTGTGTGTACCTTTTCAGCCATGATGCATTATTGGTGTAACACTGACTGAATGTAGTCTCACACAGGTTCATAGGTAGGTACTAGGTTATCTGCCCAAAAGCATTTATAAACCTAGCTGGATTGTGTTGGCTTTCGTCGCCCCCTTAGATTAGTTCCCTGTGCCTCTGTCCAGCAGATCCACTGAAGTGATCCCTGGGGGTAAACTTTCTATTTCCTATCCACTCATCAAGGTTTCTCTTGAAGAGGGTTAGGGAGGAGCTCTGCCTAATGTAGATTGGAATCTTGTTTCAGAGCATGGGAAGTCTCTGGGACAGGAATCTATCCCTCCAGCATGTCCTATTTATTATTGTGGTGTGGTTTAGATCCCTGGAGCATGTGGCTCAAGGGGATATGGTTTTCTTTAAATGGAGCATGTCCATCAAGTCTGGGTTGGACATGGCCTTGTATGTCAGGCAGAGATCACCTCTGGCTAGGCAATATGCAACCGAGTACAGCTGGAGTTTTTTTAGTCGAGCTGCATAGGGCATCTGCTTGAGGCTATTGATCCTTTTGGTGAGGTACTTCTGTGGTCTTTCCAGTTGTTGCAGGTGTCTTGTAAGGTACATCCCAAATGGGGCATTGTACTTTATGGTGGGTCTGATGAGTCATGCATAGAGGGGCCCAATGACCTCTTCGATCTGGATACAAACCCTTTTGTGATTAGGTGGGCTGCATAGAAGGATTTTCTAACCACTTTGGAAATGTGATTATCAAAGGAGAGGTTACTATCTACTTGGGTCCCCAGATCCCTTATTACATCTTCCGTATTTAGGGGGCTACCACCTATGTGGTAGTTTGTGGGTACTTTGTTTTTACCAGAGGGGATGACTATGCACTTTTTGCCATTTAGCTTGAGGTCATGATTTTGACACCAGGTATCTGTCTCAGTGAGACCCGTTTGGAGATATCTGTGTTAGCCGGAGAGTCAATTATAGCCCCTAGTTTGCAGTCGTCTGCAAACTTGGTCAGCCATAGTCCTCCTGTGCTTGCCTGTATCTCTGAGAAGTATATGCCGAACAGGAGGGGTCCTAGGACTGAGCCCTGGGGAATGCCACTTGTAACCGGTTTAGAGTCAGACCTAGCTCCCGCAACTCTTACCATGTGGGTTCTGTCTGTGAGCCAGTTGGCAACCCATCTCGTGATGTAGGGGTTTATGTTTAGGCTGGTGAGCTTGTCTATAATACCAGAGTGGGGAATGGTGTCGAAGGCCTTTGCAAGGTCTAGGTAGGCTGTGTGGACCACCTTTCCCTCATCTATAGCCTTGGTAACTGTCTCAAAGAAGTCCACCAGGTTTAGGAGGCATGATCTGCCCTTAACAAAGCCAAACTGGGTAGGGTCCAATGTTTGGAGGTTTCCAAAGTCTCTGTTAATGAGATCCATGATGATGCACTCCATAGCTTTGCAGACCAAGCTAGTCAGGCTTATTGGGCAATAGTTTCCGGGGTCCGTTGTGGCTCCACCTTTGTGGAGTGGAATAACCGTTGCTGTGCACTACTCTGTGGGCACATAGCCTGTGGAGTGGCTGCGTTTAGACAGTGTGTTTAGGTGAGGGGTTAGTGCATCTTTGAGCTCATGTAGGATGCAACCTGGGACACCGTCCGGTCCTATTGATGCTGTGTTTTTGGAGAGGGCTGTTTTAACCTGAGTGTCTGTGATTTCAGGGACACTACATTCTTCTGGTATAGATATGGGCCCTTTTGGGGGTGAGAGGGGGGTGACATTTGCACTGAATCTGTCTGCCAGGATGTTGGCTATATCAGTAGGTTCAGTGTATTTTGTGTCATTCTGCACTAATTCCGAGCAGATCTAAGAATTGCCACTTAGATTCTTGACATAGCTAAAGAATGCCTTGTGGTTATCTTTGGAGTCTATGGCAACTTTTCTTTCGAAGCTAGCCTTGGATGATTTTATGAGGGAACGTAGTTTCTTGCTGATACTGATCAGGGATGTCTTCCCTTCTTGGGATTTTACTCTTTTCTGTACTAGTTTCCTCCTTCTATTGTATAGCTTGTTTATGGCAGGGCTCCACCAGACTGGTTTCCTTTTCTTGGAGGAGTGAGTCTTGGTTTTGTTTGGGATAGCACAATCCATGCATTCTTGTAGGTGCCCACAGAGTGCATTAGTAAAGGATTTTGCAGCTTGGACAGCGTTGTCCTTTAGCATTGGGACTTTGAAACTTCCCACCTCGGTCTTAAGTAATGTGAAGTTTGCTTTTGAAAAGTTTTTCACGGTGGTTTCTTTGACCGGGGGTGGTGGCGGAATGTGGATATCCAGACTGATTAGTTTATGGTCAGATCTAGCAAGCGAGGGGTTGACCTCCGGTGTGGAACACCGGTCGCCTATGTTGGTGATGACCAGGTCCAATATGTTGTCACCTCTGGTGGGGGTGTTGACCAGTTGATCCAGGGCATTTGAGTTTATAAATTCTAGGAAATGTTGGGCAAGGGAGTTTGTACTTGAGCAGTTCTCCCAGTAAATGTTTAGGTAATTGAAATCACCCAATATCAGGGAGTTTGGAATGACCTTTATGTTTCCCAGTGTTTCCAGGAATGTGGAGTGGGGGTCCTGGGACATGGTGGGTGATCTGTAGCAAGCTATAATTTGAATAGCAGTTTTGCCCATAGTTAGATGCATGTGGATGATCTCTGAAGCATCATGCTGTGCCACTAACCTGGAAGTGTGGGTATCCTTGATGAATAAGAATACTCCCCTGCCTTTTGTATTTCGGTCCAGGTTTTGTGGCCAAAATGTATGGTATGAATTGTGTAAAATAAAGAAGTTGCAGAGTTCCACAACAGATTTACCTTTTATTAAACAAAAAGTAGTAAGCGCTTTCTCGATCTACCCAGATTGCTTCTTCAGACTGTATTACTGGTAATACAGTCTGAAGAAGTGATCTGGGTAGATCGCGAAAGCGCTTACTTCTTTTTGTTTAATAAAAGGTAAATCTGTTGTGGAACTCTGCAACTTCTTTATTTTACATTTTGGTACTTTGTGTCATTGTCAGAGTGAACTCAGTACTCGCTCCATTTTTTTGCAATGGTATGAGTTGTAGCCTGGTAGTGCTGGGGTGCTCTCTGGAGCCTTAAACCAGGTTTCTGTTACTGCACATATATCGATTTTCTCCATACTGAGGAGTGCCTCGAGTGTGTGCATTTTGAGGTTTAGACTTCTAGTATTGAGTAGCATTACCCTCAGTTTTTTGTTACTTGTGCTATTTATGGCGGTGGATTTGTCTTTTGAGCCTTGCCTAAAAAAGGCACTATGGGGGTGGCAGGAGCCTTGGCTGGTATTCGAAAGCCTAAGGGTGACAGGTGCAAGCCATCTCTAGTGAAGCAGCGTGGCTTGTCGAGCATGTCATCCCAGGCTGACAGACACTGGATCCCCTTTGAATAACACCAGAAGCTTAGCCAATTGTTAAATTGATACTTTTTTCTCTATCCATAGTATCATTCTTGGTGAGGGCAGGATACTACTCAGGGTCAGGGTCATACTGGCCTGGGCTATGTGATCAGAGCTCCTCCATGTCTCTTTTCATGTAGTCCAGGGAGGTACAGCTCAGGTCATTCACACCAACATGGACAATGACTGTCATATTTGTACTTGTTCTGCAGTGACCTGAGTGCTTGTGTTATGTGGCGGATCCTGGCACCTGACAGGCAGCTAACAGTAACCTTCTCCTTGTTCAGCCTAGTGAGTGGGACGTCAGTGCGCCTGACTATAGAGTCACCTATTGCTAGTGTGTTGGGTATGTTGTTTTGCCTTAAGGGCTGTGATTGTGTGGCACACTGGTTTTGTGAAGTATGTGATTAATGGTTTGTGTTGGGGGGTGGAGGTTGCTTTGGAGGTCTCTGTTGCTTCTGCAGATTTTTATTTAGAGCATCCGAGTATGTTTTCGTGTATTTATGTGTGTTTTTTGCCGGTGCTGGTTTCATAGGTCTATGTGAGACTGGTGGTGTGATGCAAGTAATTCCCTTCTCCTCTTGACTGCCTGGTCCAGTCTTGGGTTGAGAGAGCTTAGCCTCCAATTTGGCTGTATAATTGCATCTCTCGCATGTATTGGTGTTTGGTGGAAGGAGGAGAGGTTTGACTGTGTACATGAGGCAATTGTAACATTGCCTCAAAATGCCCAGATTCACCAGTTGGACTGGAGAGTACACCTGAAACTGCCTTTTGGACATGCCTGGATAGGTACAGTGAACTGTTTTACTGATTGGCTGGTACGGTTGAATAGAGAGCTTTGTCCTTCTGTACAGTATAGGGGGGGGGGTGAAGTGCTAAGGTTTATTAGTGCTTGGTATGAGTTTTGAGCAAGTGCCGGTATGAAAAGTGAATGGTTGAGTGCTTAAGTTGAAAGTTTGTCTAGTTCCAAGGGAAAAACTGAAGAGTAGACTTTGTGGAGCCGAGAATAGTTATACCCTAGCTAACTGGCCCTGCCCGGAGTGCAAAACCACCCAAATGCGGGTTTTATAGCAGGGAAATGAAAGAGATAGAAATTAGCCCAAAATTGCTAATAAACTACTAATTTCTGGGCTGAAACCACTCCTCCAGGGACAGATAGGCTGCTCAAAGCTCCCTCTCTCACAGTGAACAGAGAAACCTCCTTCTATCCAAGTAAGGTATGGGAAAACACAGAAACTTGTAACACAGCCCTGAATTCAGCACTAACCTGAAAACTGGACTATACTAGCTTAGAAAGGCAGGAAAACAAGTATTTTTTTGTTTTTTGTTTTCTTCAGAAAATAAAGCAGATACAATCAAAAAAACATTTTAAATGCACAGAAATGGCTATGACACTTGAGTGTGTAGCCTACACCAGTTAAACAGGTAATTTAAACACAAAAATGACTTTGTTAAAGTGCAGGCAGTAAAATAAGTAAAATATGTAGCTGAAACAAGCTTTTTAAATCACAGAAACTGTAGAAAATCAGTGTTTTAGGTGGAATTAGCTAAAGGCAGCAAGAAAATGCAGAAAAATAATACTTAATCACTCCAAAGTCTCTCTTTTGTCTCTCTGCTGCTGTAGAACTCTGCAGGGCACCAGGCAGGAGCTTGCTGAGCTGTATACTAGCACAAAAACCTTGCAAATGCGGGTTTTGTAGCAGGGAAATGAAAGAGATAGAAATTAGCCCAAATTGGCCAATAAACTACAAATTTCTGGGCTGAAACCACTCCTCCAGGGACAGATAGGCTGCTCAAGGCTCCCTCTCTCACAGTGAACAGAGAAACTTCCTTCTATCCAAGTAAGGTATGGGCAAACACAGAAACTTGTAACACAGCCCTGAATTCAACAACAACCTGAAAACTGGACTATACTAGCTTAGAAAGGTGGGAAAACAATTTTTTTTTGTTTTTTGCTTTTTCAGAAAATAAAGCAGATACAATCAAAAAAACATTTTAAATGCACATAAATGGCTATCACACTTGAGTGTGTAGCCTACAACAGTTAAACAGGTAATTTAAACACAAAAACAATTTTGTTAAAGTGCAGGCAGTAAAATAAGTACAATATGTAGCTGAAACAAGCTTTTTAAATCACAGAAACTCTAGAAAATCGGTGCTTTAAGCGGAATTAGCTAAAGGCAGCAAGAAAATGCAGAAAAATGATACTTAATCACATCAAAGTCTCTCTTTTGTCTCTCTGCTACTGTAGAACTCTGCAGGGCACCAGGCAGGAGCTTGCTGAGCTGTATTCTGTGTTTTGTTTGTTAGTTTTCTGTTGGTGTTCTAGCTGTCTGTGCATCAGCAGGAGGTGGCCCTGCAGAAATTGTCAATGAGGGGTATGGCAGAGTGGTAACATCAATCATGTCAGAGCTGAGGTACAGCTGTATATGTACATATTTAGCAGGTCTGTGTAACAGTTATTACATGTGCCACAGAGCTTATAGGGCTGAGAGGTGTATACAGGTAAGTCCATGGTGGGTGACGTCAGTGGGCCTTATGAAGTGGAGAATGGTAAATGTAGTGGGTGGAAAACACCACAGATTGGTAAAACCCACACCCCCAGAAGATATTGTGTTGATTAAACACACAGAGAATACTGTTCCCACACACACACACACACACACACACACACACACACACACACACACACACACACACACACACACACACACACACACACACACACACACACACACACACACACACACACACACACACACACACACACACACACACGGTCACCATTGCCAGTGTTATGTTTGGAAACCCTACCCATCTAGTTAGCGGTACTACAGTGTTATGTGGTTATTTATTTTTATTTTATTTATTTATTTATTTTTATTTTACATTTGTTGAACGGGATAGTCTAAAAGGATTTATGTCCATTTTCAGTAGAGTCCCGGGGAGATAAGCTCCAAGAGATTACTAGACTACTAACATACAGGTACTAGTTGTTATACAGTTAAATATTACAAATTTTAAACAGTTCAGGAATCTTCACAGTTTATACAAAAAACATGTTACAAGCATTAGATAAGATATTTTACACTTTATGTACAAGACTTCATTAGTAACTAGAAAGTAATTGTTAAACAAATGCATACTTCAAGTTTCAACAGTTCAGCAATGCTCACAGTTTAAACAATACTTGTTACCTGCCTTAGGTAGGATGCTTTAGAATTATATGCAGAAGAATTTAACTAGGTATTTAAATTATCTCTATTAGAATAAGATATGTTTTTGCCAAGGATAGGTTTTGATCAAAAAAGACACAGATAGAGCAGGAATTAGGTCTTAAGAGAGGGTATTTGGGAGATAGTATGAGATTAGTCTGGATTTGTACAGGGACATAACCAATGGGTTTTAAGATACAGTTTCAGATTGTGTTTAAAAAGTGTAAAGGAAGGCAGTGATGTAAGTTCATGGGGGAGTTGGTTCCAATACTTTCCAACTGCATTTGAGAACAGAGCATCTCCTGCCATGTTATTAGATTTACATGTTGATACAAGTAGTTTATTAGATGAGCGTAAAGTTGAAAGGTTCTTATATTGAGTAATGAGACTAGCAAGTATTGGGGTATTGGTAGGTTGGAAAAGGGTTTTGTGTGCAATGGTGAGTTGTTTAAAGTAAATCTGATTCAGAAGCTCTAACCAGCCTAATTGTTTCAGATTATGGCAGTGATGGGTCCTAAAGGAGGAAGCAGTAACAAATCTGGCAATACTATTGTAAGCGTTGGCTAGCTTGTTAAGGTTATTTTTTGACAAGTTAGTATATATAAGGAAGAAGCATAAAGAAGTGTGGAGATAAGGTGGGAATAGGCAATAGTGGTTCTGGCTAGTGGGGAGAGAAAAGGTTTTATCCTATAGAGGGAGCCTAGTTTCCTGTTGACAGTTTTTATGGTATTGTTGATATGGGTTTCAAAGTTCAGGTTGTTATCAATGGTTACCCTAGAAGTTTAGTTGTTGGATCGGGAGATATGAGTGTACCATTATTAGATAAGACTGAAAAGTTCATTGGGAGTGATTTATGGGTAGGAATGAAGTGGAGGAGTTTGGTTTTTGGGGGTTCAAGAGGAGGCAGCGTTGTAGAAAACAATTTTCTGTTTTATTGAACATTGAGTTAGAGTCTGTAGTTAGGATTGAGATTTAGCTGAGCAGATTATTGTCGAATCATCTGCATATTGTACACAGTTAGTTAAAGGAATAGCTAGGTTGAGGTCATTGATAAATATTGAGAAAAGGAGGGGCCAAATATAGCACCCTGAGGAACACTTAGGGTAACTGGGAGATGGGATGAGAGGTTGTTGTCCCATAGCACTGCCTGCTGCCTATTATCAAGATAGGACTGGAACCATTTTAATGTCTTTGTGTCCAGAGAGAAGGATTTTAGAATATTGAGAAGTAAGTGGTGGTTGACCATGTCGAATGCTTTTGAAAGGTTGATGAAAAGTGCTGAAGAGAGAAGATGGTTATTATGTTTTTTATTGATGCTGTCAGTCAAGGATAGGAGTGCAGTTGTACTGTGGAAAGGCCTGAAGCCATGTTGAGATTTGGCCAGTAAATTGTTCTGGGGTAGGTGGTCTAGTAATTGTCTGTGGATGCACTTTTCCATTATTTTAGCTAATGGGGAAAGTAGAGCTATGGGACAATAGTTAGAATATTCTCTGGAGTTTCCACCCTTGTGTAGGGGGATAATGTAGGAGATTTTCCAGATGGTGGGAATAGTGCTTTCTTGTATGGTCCTATTTATCAGCGATGATACAGGATAAGCTATGACTTTGGTTGCCTTTTGCAGGCATTCAGCAGGTAGCTGGTCAGCTGAGGGGGTAGTAGGTTTTAGTTTACTTAAGAGGTTGCAGATGAGAGAAGTTGGGACAGGTTGCAAGTTTAGAGTTGGGAGAGAGTTAGTAGTATTGGTAGGAAGGGCAGAGCTATCGGCTGTTAGTTGCTTAGCAAGTGTTTGGATGGTCTCAGTGAAGAAGGTATTAAAAGCATTAGCAGTTTCTTTTGGATTATCGGAATTTGATCCTATAGGGGGTGGTGTTGTGGATTGGCTTGGTTGAAGTAGTCTGTTTATGCTAGCCCAGAACTTTTGTGGAGTATTTTGGTTAATCTGTTGGAGGTGGAAGTAATTTTTTTTATCTTTGAGTATAGCTTTCTTAGTCTCATTTCTTTTTTGCCTGAATTGTTGTTGGTCTACGGGGTTTTTAGTTGTTCTCCATAGTGCCCAAACATTATTTCTCTGTTGAATTTTCTGCCTGGTTTTCTTTGTAAGCCATGGAGTGGGTTTAGATTTAATTTTGATGGAACACTTTGGTTCATGGTGGTTAAGGATTGTTAAGAATTTTGAGTTAAAGTAGTTTGTTGCTTCATCAAGTCGGAGGTATTTTATAGGTGACCAGTCACATTCTTTTAGTTCAGCTTGGAAGTTATTGGGGTTAAAGTTTCTGTTGCTTCTTATTGTTTTATATATGGTTGGGTTGTGTGAGCTCGACCTTTGCCTGATTATGTAAGTGAGAGAATGGTCACTTACATCATCAGGGAGGGTCCCTACATTATATAGTTGTTGGTGATTATTTATTAGAATCCAGTCTAGGATGGATTCTTTGTTATTGGGTTTATTAATTTTGGTTGGGGAGTTAATTGTTTGTGAGAAGCCATTAAGGTTAATATCGGAGGTTGGTGATTCAGTAGAGCAGTCCTTCCAGTCTATATTAAAGTCTCCAAGAATTATTGTCTCTTGGGGAATTTATGTGGAGAGTTCAGCAAGGATACCTTCCAGAGTGATGATGTTGTTACCAGGGGGCAAGTAGATACATATTATATTTAGGGATTTGCTGGGATTAAGTTGAACTTTGGTGCTAATGATTTCTGTATTGCTTTCAGAAGAGGAACCAAGATCTAGTATAGATATTTGTAGCTCTTCTTTATAGAGGATAGCAACACCCCCTCCTTTTTTACTTTGCGGTCTTGTCTCAAGATGTTGTACGCAGATGGAATAATTTAAACATCTTGTGTAGTGGGTTTTAGCCATGTTTCTGTTAAACAAAGTATATCAAAGGAATGAACAATCCAGGAGAGCATGGAGGTGGGCAATTGTATTATTTATGCTGTGAATATTGAGGTGAGCTATACAGAGTGAGTTGGGAGATTTAGATGGGATATTTGGGGTAGCAGGAACATGAATTTGTGGTTCTGTGCTTGTTTTTTGCCCTGGTCTTGGGTAAGGATGAATGTCCCCATCTAGTAAGGAGAGGTGTAATAGTTTGTTTAAGGGGATTGTGGAGGTTAAAGTAATGGTGAAGAGGTTTTTTAGGTTTTAAATAATTGTATTTGATATGGGTCAGTCTGTGATATTTAGCAGGTAAATAGCTAGGTAAAGATGTTATATTTATGTGTTCTGGGGAGTTAATGAGATGTATAGTACTTGTTTGTGCATTAGGGAAGTTCAGCTGTAAATATTTTCACTGTTCATATGAGGTTAGCAGGTAGGTTGCTGTTAGAGAAAGTAGGAGAAAGACAATGATTAGGAGCCTTCGTTGAATTTGGAAAGGTCGTGTTTGCATAGTGACTAATAAATTTACTGCTGTTCTTTAAAGGGGAGGAGTTATACTAGGGGTGATTAGAGAGAGGTGTATGTAGAATGTTAACAAGATGACTATTGTGATTCGATTGGAGAGGAAGAGGGTGTTGTGAGGATGTATAAGCTTAGGAGCAGTAGGGGTGGGTGTGAATTGGGGGTAGGGGATCAGAGTGAGCCCGGAGGGCGAACGGAGCGGGTAGAGGCAAGAGAGGTAAGGAACTGAAAAGAACAATCAGTTGAAGCAGGGATTACAGTAGGTAGGTAACCCTAAATACTGGAATAAAGTTAAAAGAGTAGATAATAGAGCTATTTGGAGGGTGTGTGAGAGCTAACCATAAAAATAAATAGATGTTATGGGCTACAGTTTAATAGCAAGTCTGTGGATAAAGCAGTATATAGCAAAGGTGTATTACAGGTCAGGAGAAGGCTTCAAGGCCTGGAAGGGGCAAGTCTGCCACCTGGTGGCCCAAATGAATTTACTGTAAGCAGGGTAAAAAGGAGGGAGTTTAGGTTCCTAATGCAAGAAAAGGAGTAGTGGTTCTGAGTGTCTTTACATGGTGGAAAAGGTAGATTAGACTGGTTACAGAGTGGGGAGGGAGTAAAGCTGCTGGTTTTCCTGGCTAGCACTTTATAACCACCTAGATCTAATAAGTTATAGGCTATACTGGCCGTGATAGTTTAGACATACACTTTCATGCTCCCTTTACTGAGAAAGTACAAGGATAGGTTGCTCAACCTTGGCGACTGAAGGGAATTTGGACAGGGTCCTTGTTCTTCAGGTTGTTAGTTTATGTGTCCAAGAGCAGTGTACTCAGATTGGAGAACTGGGATTGTTTTAGGAGGAAAAGAGAGAGAGAGAAAAATAGCAGAAACAAGATATTTAGTTTAGTATCAAAGGCATTGTAATTAAACAGAATATTACAAGCGTATAATCACATAGAACTGTACAAAAATGTAGCTCAGGCTATCAAGTTCTCAAGTTGTCTAGAAAGATGCATCACTCCTTACAAGTTTTCTAATCAGTATTATAGCAAGTCCTTATCAAAAGAAAGTCAGCAAAATTCTGGTCAAATCTTATTATTCTAACTAGGCTAGGAACAAGGTTATAGGAAGCTACAAGGTATATATCCAGTTAGGTAACAATGATAGCTGTAAAGTTATCATTAGCACTAACGCTATAGAGCAATAACTATAACTATAGCTTAACTATAGCTTACATTAATAATGTAGTTCACGCTTTTTATTAACAGCTCATATATATAAATAAATAATGCAGATAGTAACTATATATGTAAGCCTATATGTGCTTAATGAACATAAGCATTGTAAAAGCATAGCATGGTTAAATAAGCATATACAATTATTCCTGTATGAATGCTATCTGCCAAAACATTTACAATTGTTACAGCACTCCCAATGCTTTTAATCATAGACCTGAAACAATAACCTTAGGTAGACATTGCAGTGAAGTAGATTTCTCTAACTTAATGCATGGACCTTGGACGTAGTAAATATGTGGGAGCGTTAAGAAAAGTAAAGACTCAAGACTACATTAAATGACCATTCATATAGGGAATCTGATGTAAGGTGGTGCAGCTTTTACATCAATGTTTAAGACTTAAGAACACCCTTCAGGTAGTGTACTGTAAAAACAAATTCACTTAGTAATACTTAAAGTCAGTATGTCTAATGGTACACTAATTCACTGAGGATGAACCTGAATTCTAATGTAGAAACTGTAGGTGTGGCTATTTAGCTAAGGCAAAGCTCATGTTTAGAGTTAGCCTCTCCATTCATGTTTTCTTTTATTGTGATCTATATTGGCTAGTTGTGGTGCAGTCCTAGCATTCTCACATATACCTCTTATCCTTGTTGAAATTCACAAATGCTACTTGTGTAAAAATCAGCCACGCTCATATGTTTCACATTAAATTAGCTAGTAGAGGTGCGGTTAGTGATTACCATAAGCACCTATTACTCTAGATGCAATCTTAAATGTAGACAAGTACGTCTCCTCATTTATTTCTTAGTCTGCTTTTAAACTATATTGGCTAGAGTATTCCATTATGGCTTTCCGGATAATCCGCTAATCTGTGGTGAAGATGTAAGTAAGAGCCAAATTATGACTTTGCACAGGTATCCCAGCCCGGATACTGCTCTGCTACTGCATTTTCTAAATGTACCTGGAATTTACAGCAAATTGGTCTTATTGTGAAGACAACAATACAGAGACCAGATTTAGTAAGATGCTGTTTGAATAAGGTTCTTACGTTTAGAGCAGCGTGAGTTAGGGAAACAATAATAGTGTGGAACACAGCTGTGGCTGAGCACATTGTACAAACTCTACGTGTACCTTAAGGTAGTACCATATCAGATATACTGAATATAGTGGGGTCTTACAAAAGGTGGAAATTACGACAAGTTCCTTTAAATGATAAAAACAAAATTGAAGAGAAAGTGTAATAAAGTACTTCCTAATGGGGTTCTTAGAGGTAGAGCACTGTAGATTTAGAAGCTATTTAGTTCTTCCAAGTTCCTTAAGTGGGGTTGGTCGCTAAGGACTATCCACTTGGATGGCGCAGTTTGATAAGCCTAGGTTTAGAAGGTGGCATGGAACTAATAGTGTGAGCTAATGGTGTGATGACTGTTTCAAGGTACATGTAAAGTGAATAACATCACGTGCCCTTGTGAGGTATGGCAACGGGGCGTGTACTGGGTGTGAAGGACTCATTAGACTGTCACCTATGAATTTACACACTCACAACACTACTATCCACTCCAATGCACACATAATTGCCAGTACGGCCTACCATGTAATTCATTCCATACTTTTACAAAACTGTTGCACACAGTACAGGGCTTATAGTGCTGAAGAGTATCCACAAATACCTCTATGGTGAATGTGAACAAAAGCCTTTGTAAAGTGGACCTTCGGACATGTACTGGGAGTACCATGGCCTAAAATTGTAAACCACAGCTACCCAATGGATATAGTTCTCACTCAAACACACTGGATACTGTTCTTACACACACGCACACACAACACACACACACACACACACACACACACACACACACACACACACACACACACACACACACACACACACACACACACAGACGTTTGCCAGGACTGAGATTAGAACCCCTATCTATCTAGTTACTGCTAATACAGTGTTAAGCATTTATCACATGCCCCACAAAGCTTTTCAGGGTGAAGAGAATCCCAAGGTAATTCCAGGGTGAACAACATTACCACGCCTTGTAAAGTATGGCAATGGGTGATTTGCTGGGTGAGAATGGACCCAAAATATTCAGACCTACAGTTATACACACTTACATACACAAATACGGTCAAACACACATTTGCTAGGACTGAGATTAGCAGCCCTGCCTATCTTGTTGGTCAGTCCATACTGTTACATAGTTCCTGCATGCGGCACTAGGCTTATTGGGCTGAAGAGTGTCAGCAGATACCCCTGTGGTTGATGAAGACAGCAGGCCTTGTAAAGTGGAACTTGGGATGTGTAATGGGAGTACCACAGCCTAAAAATGTAAAACCAACCCCCACAATGGATATAGTTCTCACTCAGACACATACACAGGATACAGTTTTCGTGGACATACACACACACACACACACACACACACACACACACACACACACACACACACACACATTTGCCAGGGACTGAGATTAGAACCCCTACCTATCTAGTTATTGCTAGCACAGTGTCATGCATTTATTGCATGTGACGTGGAGCTTGTAGTGTGAAGGGTTTCCCACAGTTCTTCTAAGGTGGACATCACCAGCCCTTGTAAAGTATGGCAATGGGCAGTGAACTGGGAGAGTGAGGCCTCTAAATGCTGTATCCTACAAATATACACACTTACAAACACACATACACACACACATTTGCTAGGACTAAGATTAGAACCCCTACCTATGTAGTCATTGGTACTATAGTATTATGAAGTTACCGCACACACTATGGAACTTATAGGATGAAGAGTGTCCCAAAGTACCTATATAGTGAATAATATCACCAGCCCTTGTAAGGTATGGCAATGGTAGGTGTACAGGGTGAGAAGGGCCTCAAACTACTTTCACCCACATGTTTACACACTCACAAACACTTTTATACCCACTAATGCACACACACACACACACACACACACACACACACACACACACACACACACACACACACACACACACACACACACACACATACTTGCCAGTACTGAGATCCATAGGTTCATAGCTTCATAAGTGTGTACTAGGTGAATGGCCATGGAGCCTTTACAAGCCTAGCCCATGGGAATACCATGGCATCGTGCCACCTGATGATAATTTCCAGTGTGTCTAACGAGTATAGCCACTGGAGTGATCCCTGGGGTGGGATTTCTATACCCCATGCACTCATCCAGATTTCTCTTGACAAGGGCCGTGATGTGCTCTGCTTGCCATGTGTGTGAAGTGTATTCCATAGTGTGGGCAGTCTCTGGGTTGTGTACCTGTCCATCCAGCATGTTCTGTTGATTGTAGAAATGGGATTGAGGTCTCTAGGGCATGTGATTTGGATGGATTGGTTTCTTCAGATGTAGCATTCCTGAGAGAGCTGGGTCAGACTTGGCTGTGTAAGTCAGACAGAGATCGCATCTAAGTAGCCAATACGAAACACAGAATAGTTGGAGTTATTCTAGTCTGTCCATATAGGGCAAGTGTTTAAGGCATAGGATCCTCTTTGTGATGTACTTTTGCAGCCTCTCCAGTTGTTGCAAGTGACCAGTGAAGTACATGCCAAATGGGCCATTGTACTCATTGACTGGCCTAATGAGGGGAGAGTACAGGGAGATAATTATCTCTTACTTCCTGGATACAACCCCCTGAGTCAGGAGATGTGACACAAAGAAGGACTTTCTGAACACAGTAACACTGTGGTGGTCAACATAGAGCTCACTGTCAACCTGTGTTCCTAGTTCTCTTATAACAACATCAGTGTTCAGTGGACTACCATAAATGTATTACTTCATGAGAACCATGTTGTTCCCAAAGGGGATGGCGGCACATTTTCTGGCATTGAGCTAAATCCAGGGTTCTGACACCAGTCATAGGTCTCTCTGAGGCCTTTGTGCAGGATGTCAGTATCACATGGGAAGGTAATAATAGCACCCACCTTGCAGTCATCTGTGAACATTGTTATCCAGAGTCCCTTTTGTTGGGCTGGACTTTAGAGTTGTGGATCCTGAACATGAGGGGACACAGGACAAACCCTGTGGGACCCCGCTTTGCCTGGTCAACAGTCTGACATGGAGTCCACTGCTTTCACATGGTGGGTTCTATCTGTGAGCCAATTTGCAAGCCACCTAGTGATATAAGGGTTGATGCCTGCCTGAGTGTGTTTGTCTGATTCCTGAGTAGGGAATAGTATCCATGGAGTAGAAGGGCAGCCTATCTTGTTATTTATTCCATGCTGTTGCATAATTATTGCATGTGGCAGAGAGCTTATAGGGCTGCAGAGTGTCTATAGCTACCTCAACAGTGGATGACAACAGTGGGTCTTGCAAAGTGGACACTGGTACACTTTGTGGGCAATAGTGAAAAATTGCAAAACCCGCCCCCCCATGAATATGGTTCACACACACACACACACACACACACACACACACACACACACACACAAACACACACACTTGTCAGGACTGAGATTAGAACCCCTACCTATCTAGTTACCTCTACTATGTGTAATGCATTTATTGTACGCACCCACACACACACACACACACACACACACACACACACACACACACACACACACACACACACACACACACACACACACACACACACTTTCAGGACTGAGATTAGAACCTCTACCCATCTAGTTACCGCTACTACAGTGTTATGCATTTATCGCATGTGCCATGGAGCTTATAGGGTGAAGGTTGTCCCAAGGTACTTCTAAGGTGAGGAACATCACTGTCCTTTGTAAAGTATGGCAATGGATGATGTACCGGGTGAGACAGGCCACAAAATACTTTAACCTACACATATATACACACACATTTGCCAGAACTGAGATTAGAGCCCCTACCTAACTAGTTATTTGTACTATAGTGTTATGCAATTATTGCATGTGCCACAGAGCTTAGGGATGCCCAAAGGTGCTTCTAAGGTGACTGACATCAGCAGGACTGCTAAAATAGAGCAATGGAAAGTGTACTGGGTGTGAATGGGCTCAAAATCTTTAACATAGATACACACACACACACACACACACACACACACACACACACACACACACACACACACACACACACACACACTTTTACATTTGCCAGGACTGAGATTGGAACCCCTAGCTAACTAGTTATTTGCATTATAGTGTTATGCAATTATCACAAGTGCCACAGAGCTTATGGGGCTGAGGGCTGCCGAAAGGTACTTCTAAGGTGACTGACATCAGCAGGACCGCTAAAGTAGGGTAATGGGAAGTGTACTGGGTGTGAATTGGCTCAAAATCTTTAACCTACAAACACACACACACTTTTACATTTGCCAGGACTCAGATTAGATCCCCTATCTAACTAGTTACTTGCATTATAGTGTTACACAGTTATCAAGCACACCACAGAGCTTATGAGGCTAAGGGCTGCCCAAAGGTACTTCTAAGGTGACTGACATCAGCAGGACTGCTAAAGTAGGTCAATGGGAAGTATACTGGGTGTGAATGGGCTCAAACTCTTTAACCTACAAACACACACACTTTTACATTTGCCAGGTCTGAGATTAAAACCCCTACCTAACTAGTTATTTGTACTACAGTGTTACATAGTTATCGCATGCACCACAGAGCTTATAGGGCTGAGGGCTGCCCAAAGGTACTTCTAAGGTGACTGACATCAGTAGGACTTCTTAAGTAAGGCAATGGGAAGTGTACGGGGAGTGAATGGGCTCAAAATGTTTAACCTAAGACACACACAAACACACAAGCTTTTACATTTGCCATGACTGAGACTAGAACCTCTACCTAACTAATTATTTGTACTACAGTGTTATGCAGTTATCACATGTGCCACAGAGCTTATATGGTTAACGGTTGCCCAAAGGTACTTCTAAAGAGACTGACATCAGTGGAACTGATAAAGTCAGACAATGGGAAGTGTACTGAGTGTGAATGGACTCAAAACCTTTAACCTACAAACACACACACACACACACACACACACACACACACACACACACACACACACACACACACACAAACACACGCACACTTTTACATTTGCCATGACTGAGATTAGAACTCCTACATAAATAGTTATTTGTACTACAGTGTTATGCAATTATTGCATACACTACCAAGCTTATAGGGAAGAGGCCAGTCCAACAGTACGTCTACAGTGAATTACATCAGCAGATCTTGTGAAGTAGGGCAATGGGAGGTGTTCTAGGTGGAAATGGACTAAAACACTTATTCCTACACCCTCCCCCCACTACCCCACACACAACCACTGTTACATATGCCGGGACTGTAATTAGAACCCCTACCTATCTAGTTATTTGTATGATAGTGTTAAGCAGTTATTACACGCACTATAGTGCTTACAGGACTGAAGCCAGTCCAAAGGTACTTCTAAGGTGAATGACACTGGCAGATGTTGTAAAGTAGGGCAATGGGAAGTGTACTGGGTGGATGAGGCATCATAATACTTAGACCTACACACACACACACACACACACACACACACACACACACACACACACACACACATACACACACAAAAGTAGGTTGTGTGATATTCCAATCCCCACTTCATTACCATCAGACAATGAATCTCATCTTCATGCTTTCACATGCTAGTGTTTACAACTGTTATGCAACTGTCTGCAGCAGGACATCACTGTATGCCATTCAGGGTATCCAGGTGTATGATTCACTGTCTGTGTGTGTCTCCCTGTGTGTCGCACTGTATCACTGTCTGTCCCTCTCTTCCCATTGTCTATGTGTGTGTATGCTTGACATATTGTAATATGTTGCCCATATATATATATATATATATATATATATATATATATATATATATACATACATACATATATGTGTGTGTGTGTGTGTGTGTATATCACACACAACAGATGCAGATATACCACATATGTGCCACCTACAGCTGGCTGTGGGTGATCCTGTCTGATATGTGTGTGTGGAGACAGGTTTACATAGCTTTGTGTATGCAAAGACATTTGCACAATACAGAGATATATAGTCCGATGTGACTTCAGACATGGGCTTCACTTCTCTAAGTGTTACCTTCTATAGTAAGTGTGGGAATCCATTCCAGGGATAGTTGTACTCCAGTCAGGGGTGTTGTGTGCTACAGCCATACCTTGCAACCTGTTTGTGCAAGATATCTGGAGATAGGCTGCCAATATGGGGAAACAATGGGCCAAACACAGGGGGTACTGTAACTATTGCTCTTATTAATGTATAAGTTGATTGAGTGACAGGGTTTGTTTTAGCAGACATTTTCTGACATATGCAATGTTTGGCACTGCACTGTATTGTGTCATTACCTAAAGACAGATATAATTGGATCATCACAATTATTTACCAGAGAAATACAAGATGGATCATGCACAGACCTATATTATGAGGTAAAGGCTAGACATTCTTGCACAATCCAGCCAGTTGGGAGGTGTGGCTACAGCCAATTGACTGTTGAAGGTGTGTAAAAGGTCCAGCACCTTGGTGATATGTTGGCTGGGGATGTCCTGGTTGTGTGGTTTGCTTTTTGCCTGACAGATCATATCCTGGTGTGGCCATACCTGTCAACCGAACAAATTCTCATGGATCCTCCAGATGCATGCCTCATATATTTGGTCGGTTTCCCTTAACATTGTGGTTTCCTAGCACATTTATTGCAAATCACTCAGGGTTGCAGTCAGGGAATACTGAAAGAACATTGTAGTTTCAGTCTTCATACCCTTCATGACATCCATGCTACTACACATCCCCTCTGTTATTCTATCAACTGTCTAACATTATGAGAGCAATATTTAAAATATGTCCCTATAGTTGGGCCTTTATACCACCATTATGTATAACTTTGTAAAGATTTCTTTCTCTACGAGGTTGATAGGTATACTACTAGCATTTAGCAGCATGGTCTTACATTTGCATTTTGTTGACTGTCATGTTGGTAGTATGGACCCCATGACATTCCCTTCAAAGGCACTATGTGTGACGCATGGGCCTTTGCCAGAGGCATGTAGGCTATGTGAGACTGCTGCAGGCCATCTGTAGCAAGCCAGTGTGTTCTGTCACTCATATGCTCCCAGTGTGTTAGGCAGTGGACCCCCTGGGGTGACAACAGTAAGTGACAGAACACCCTGCTGTGCTGCTAGGCACCATACCTCTCTAGATATGTGAGCCAGACATCTGGACAAAGCCATGAGTAACTGGGTGACAAAGGCCTAAATATACAGACCACTGTAACTATTGGCCTTACAAACCTGGAAGGGTCATACAATAACAGATTTAGCATTAACATGCATTTTTCTACAGGGTATGAAGTCTGAGACACTACACTCCATCAATATTTTCTGACTTTAGACTTTGTGGTTTGCCAGTGATTTGCCAGGCAATCACTATTTCAGAATAAAGACACCACAGATATGATGCAAACCTGTGTACATTCTGCAACAGGTCTGTACAGTTTTGAGGTATGGTAGGCACTATGTAGGTTACTCCAACCTGTGTACTGTTCATATGTGTGGCCCCCTGTATGTGACCTATCCAGCTTCCCGGCAGTGATGGATATTGGCAACTGGACAGTGTGTACAACTCTCACCATATATGTAGATGACATGCAATATAGTTGGCACTGCATTTCATGGAACATGGCCCTGTCTACCACAGTACTGTACCTAGGCCAGTAGGACACAACAGCCATGATAAGTTGCTGGCCAGATCCTGGCAAGTATTCCCAACACATATGCACAGCTCATTGACCCCTGTGTATTGTGGACATGCAACAAGTTAGCATGTTGATTGGGACAGCCCTGACAATGTGTGCTCTGCTGCTATTACCCTACAAACTTACATGTTACTGCATTTCTATGGGAATATGGGTGTGGAGGGCACACCTGTCAACAGTACACATTTGCACAGACTGTGCTGATATTGGCTTTACATTTTGGTTCCATTTAGCACAGTATTGTGCCCTGTCTTGGAGAATAGAGGCATATCACTAGAGAACACAGGTTAGATTGTAATGCCATACAATTGAGTTTCAGACGTCTTACCCTTCAGAGAGTTTTAATGCAACTGCATGGCCTGCTGTGATATCACTGTGTAAGTCTGTAGGTGGGTATTCCATCATTGTCGCCATTTGTGTGCCATTGCCAGACATTCTTTTATGTTTTTCTATGGCTGACTTGCTGTGTGAGTCTGAGAGTGAGTATGGGATCCCCACAATGACATCCATGCATGTGACCTATGACCCCCCTTAGTTGGCCCCCCACATATACTGCAGTGGGATTTGTCACCTTAAAAATGATACTGCATAGTATGGGGCAGCCAGTATTGTGTAGAGATTTCCTGGCGTCCCACATGACTGTCAGTTGTCTGCTGCCCTCCCAGTAGGCCACCCCATTCCCTTGCATGCATGCATAATTTTCATAGATATGCTACTAAAACATAGCAATCTATTCATTTATTGTTAAGAAGACTGACTTGCCTTGTGCCTGCAGCAGTTGTGAGGACAGTGCTTGAGGGCTGCCTATGTTGGATGCACACAGTACACTGCCTATCCATGGTAAGTTACAGGTAATGTGATGTGCGTGTCATCCATTTTACTATGTGTGTGAGTTAGAGAGAGGTGTCAGTCCCTGGATCTCTGCAGTGTCAGTGTGTGTGCTATGCGTTGTCTCTTTTCCAAGGCCTGGGCATACTGGGCATGCCTCTGTCTGCCTACAGGAGCAGGCTCAGGGGCTTCCTCTTCTGAGTCCCTCTGTGCCTGTGGGGACCTTGGCAATGGTGGGGGGCTGCATAGCCCTTTCCATGCTGTTCCTGTTGCAGCTGTTTCCACAGGATCATATTGTGTAGCATGGCACATACTATGAACATGTGTGCACATGTGGCTGGAGAGTACTGCAAGGCTCCACCAGATATATCAAGGCAGTGGAACCATGACTTGAGCATCCCAAACACATGCTCTATTATGATCCTGGTTTGTGCATGTGCCTCATTATGGCATTCTTGTGTGGGTGTGTGTGCATTTCTGATGGGTGTCATCATCCACGGCTCCAGTGCATAGCCAGCATCCCCCACCAGATGGCAATACGGGATGCCCCCACTGGCAAATGCCTGGTACAGCTGTGATGAATTCCAGATGTGGGAGTTGTGATAGCTTCCATGGATGTCAGCACACACATTCATGATAATGCCCTGGGCATTGCACACGACCTGGCAGTTGATGGAGGAGTTTATGTAGATCCTACCCTATTCACCGGGTGGTGCTTTGATGTGGATGTGTGTGCAGTCTATTGCACCCAGTACCTCCAGGTATTCTGCTTTACAGTGGAAGAGATGCATATTGCTGCTGGTCCTCTCCTCATGGGTGTTGGGGAAGTAAATGTGCTCACCAGCATGTGGTAGCATGGTATCCATGAACTGGTGGAGTACCCTGGATGCAGATGCCTGTGAGACCCCATGATGTCCCGAGTAGGTCTGTGGAAAGTACATGTAGCTAGTATTCTTAATGCTACACATACCTTGGTATCCACTGGGATGAGTTCCCGTCTGTTGGCTTTGGGTCTGAGTTGAGGCCGGTACAGCTCAATGATTTTCTGCAGTATGTCTCTGCCCACCCTATAGCGCTCTACTATCTCCAGATCATGTAGCCCCTGGTAAGTTACCCTGGGTCTGAACACTTTTTTTCCTCCTCCTCGGTCTTTGTCGGTTGTCAGCATTATCCTCCTCACTGCCCTCAGCCTCTAGCATATACTGATGGATTAAAGCAATGGCAGCCTCTAACATGTTTTCGGTTAGCATTCCCCTACATGTGTACACCAATGGTGCAGAGTTTGTGGGAAAAAACAGACTGTAAGGTGTTTGCATAGTTTATACTGTTGTGCTGCAGATGCTGCCTGTATGATTGGCTGACTATGATGCATTCCACCTGCTAGCTATGTAATTTGTACTTGATTGCTTTTATTCTGCTATTTTCCTTTTTTTTTTCTTTTTTCCGTTCCAATTTCCGACGCTTTTAAGACCTGAGGCATGCTGCACAAATCTGGTGCCCAAATGTAAACAGTCCTGGTATTTATTTATTTATTTATTTTATTTTACGTTTTTTGACCGGGAGTGTCCGCCTGAGATATTGCCCTTTTTCAGCGGAGGCCCGTGAAGAAAAGTTCTAAAGATATACAATGCAATAAAAATAGCAATACAGATACATTTCAATAAAAATAGCAATAGAGAATTTTGGTAGCTAAAATACGTAAGCTACATACATGTATATTGTTGACAGATAAAATACCACTATAAACAAAAAGGAGAATGTTCAAAAAGTAGAATAAGTTGTATGTTTTAGTTTAAAAAGAGAGATGAGTAAATATATGGTTTTGTATGCAGAGTAGCAGAAACTTAAAAGGTTGCATAAGCATTTCAGGGAGTAGAGTATAGAAGGAGCTTTGGAGGTTGCACAGGAAGCATAGGATAAGGTAGTTAATGGTAAGTTTTAGTAAGTTAGTTTGACTGTACTATAAAAGGCAGGCAATAATCAGGGAGAGTGAGTACAATGGCAGAACCAGTGTTTTTTAAAGTGGTCTTTGGTTGCTAGCTTAAACTGTTTGGGGTGAGTCAGGGACCTTATTTCTAGTGGGAGTTTGTTCCATGCAATAGAGGGATGGTAGCTATATAAGTTACACCCTGGTTGGATTTGGTTTATGGATTTTTACTAGGTCTTGGGTTGAGCTTCAGTGAAGTCTGGTAGGGGACTAGTGAGAGAAGATAGACTTGGGTAGAAATCAGGCTGGTACAGGATGGAGCGTATGATTTGGAGTTGAGATTGTAGGAACTTTTTTTTTTTTTAGACCCTGTGCCTACTGCGCAAACCCATTTAGCTAATGTAAAAAAACTGAGAAATGGCTCTCTCTGGACGTGAACACGCTGTTCATTTCATGGAATAAGTCAATACAGTCTTAGACACACCCACCTTGCTTAGCTAAGCTTATCTGGGAACTGTGGATTTCTAAAGTGCTTACACCAAGCATGACACATCCCCTTTTCATGTCTGCTGCTCCTCCTGCTTACACCACTGCCTTATAGCACCTACACAGTTAGGTACAGTTTGGCACTTAGATTCTTTTTGTGATTCAGTAAATTTCCCTCATTAGCATACCCCACTGCCTTAATCCCTAGTTACTATACTACCTCAGAGCCTTTCCCCTTAGCAACCACTGTTCCCTGGTATTGTTTTGATTCTGCATGCCATAGACTATAATGGAAAAATGTAGATTTCACTTAAAATTGCCCTTTCACCATTTATTTATTTATTTATTTTTTATATTTTCTGCATAATCCCGTTTGCATGCCGCTGCCCTATTAAACGGCCAAGATCGGCAAAAAAAAACAAAACCTTTATTTTTTAATTTTGCAACACTTTTCCATGCCAATGGCCATTTATTTCACCATTGGCATGCCTAAAGATTATAATACATGCTTTTATTTGAACTGTCATGCCTCCGTTTTGATTTTTGCAGAAATGTATTCGGCTAGTAGCCGAATACATTTCTGCAGGTAACATTATTCCTGCACGGATGCCTGCCTGCTTACTGAATCGCTAATTCACCTCATTTGCATAGTTTTCACCAGCAAATGAGGTTAATTATCATTATTCAGTGGTGTCCATGCAGGAATAGTGCTACCAGGCTTGTGTACGTCCCCAGGCTTATTTACTGGCTCGCTCGGTGGCCATATTCCGTGCAGGAGTGGCTGCACTATTCTTACACTCTGTGTAAGCTTTATTGAATCCCGGGGAGTAGCTATTATGTTTGCAATATTTTGTAAACAACTTAAAATATCTCAACAACCACTCAAGTTACACATGTACTATCAGCAGCATTTTATTAATCTAGTTGGGAGCTTTCATATGAGGCTATGGAGTTCTGTCTGTGTTACTTGGTTGTTGTGATATTTAGAAAAATGTGAAAACTATATTGATATAAACTAATGTCATAAAATCAACAGTTAATATCTCATTACCTGCACTAGAGAGAGATCAAATGTTAATGCTGTTGGAGTTTTGCATTGTGTAAGCTTTAAGATGAAATCTTTTAAAACCTTGTACTTAGCATGGTTTTGGAATTATTGATGCAAATATGAACAAACAATATTTGACATCTAGAAGTGTCAGTAGGAGTTAACTGCAGATGCTTCTACATGACAAAGCAGTGGAAATAATTACATCTTGCTTGGAAAGTGATTTTGCACATTAAATTTGTGTTGCATTTCTGTAATTCAGGAAAACAATGATGGATAATTTTCTTCATCAAAAAACAAGAAAATGAGTAGCACATTGACAGTGGCGTAGTGAGTGCCCTTTCATGCCACAGTTACATATGTGATGAAAGAAGGAGATTGGCTGTAGAACAGGGGTACACAAAGGGGGTTCACTTAATTTACTTTAGGTATTAACACTGGTGCATTGAGCACTGAACAATGTTTAAAAGTGGTAGTCCATTCTGTGGAAGTTGTTGACCCTTTATACGGTCTGCTTCTTGAATGTCTGAAATTCTTGTGGTAAAATGTCAGAATTTTTGCATAAACAGAGTTAGAGTTTCAAATCTGGACAAACATTTCAAACTAGATACTTTATTTTTTATTTATTTATTTTACATTTGTTAACCGGGAGAGTCCAGCTGGACACAGGTCCATTTTCAGCGGAGGCCAGGGAGAAAAGCTCCAAGTACACACATACATACCATCATCTTCAATGATTTAGAATCAACATTTTTTCAGGCAAATTAACATTGTTCTTAAATGACAGAAAATTGCACTCGCTCAAAGTAAATCTGACCAGCATAGAGTAGGACATTGGCTAATATATTCCAGACAAGACAGGTTGTACATTGAATCCATACATTGGTTATTAGACTTATTGTACTGCTATCAAAGTTAGAGAGTAAAGGATTAAGTAACATTTAGTCACAATTGGACTGAAGATAGGATGGGAAAAAAGCACTTGTTATAGAGTAATATGGTAGTTAGTTACAATCTCGGTTTTATTCAGGGGTAAGACAGGAGTATAGCCTGTTATTCATGAAGTGAATTTTAAGGAGTTTCTTAAACTGAGTGGTAGAATTGTTGGATGTTAGGTGGGTAGGTAGGGAGCTCCAGAGTTTAGAGATAGAGTGCTGTAGACAGATTTGCCTGCCTCATTGTTAAATATGGTGACCTCTAGGTGATTTAGGGAGCTAGATCTCAAGGGTCTTGTTGTGGTATGAGGATGTATAAGATCTTGAAGAGCTGGGATTTTTGTCTGAGTGCTTTAATATTTTGTGTACTAGTGAGAGTTGATTTGTTTTAAGTAATAGTGTGAGTTCTAACCAGTTAAGCTTGTTGAGAGACTCACAGTGATGAGTTCTGTAGGATGATTCTGTAGCAAAAATAGCTATCTTATTATAGAAGGATTCTAATTTGTTCAGTTCAGTTTTATGAAGGTTAGTAAGCACAGGGGAAGCATAAAGCAAAGTAGATAGCAGATGTGTCCTAGGTATAGTTATTTTAGATTGTTTTGAGAGATAGTGTTTGTTACGATAGAACAGTCCAAGTTTTTTGTGAACTTTCTTTATGGTTTGGGTGATGTGAATAACAAATCTAAGGTGGTTAACTATTTCAGTTCCTAGCAGTTTGGTGTGGATGGATGGGATGATAATGGTTTTGTTTTTGGAGGTGATAGAGAAGTTGTCTGCAAGGGGAAAGGATCTGTGAGAGCTGAAGAGGAGTAATTTTGTTTTAGATGTGTTAAGAATTAGTTTGCATTTGATGAACTAAGTTCTGGCTAGTGTGAAGGACTCTTGTGTTTGGGAGAGGAGGTGATTGAGTGTAGGGGCTGCACAAATTATAGTGGTGTCATCATCATATTGGACTATAGAGGCTTTAGGTGTGGCAGATGGGAGTTGATTGGTGAAAAGAGTGAATAGTGGTCCTAAGATGAAGTCTTGGGGAACCCCTAGGGAAACAGGCAGCAGGGAGGATATTTGGTTCTGCCATTGTACTGCCTGCTGACTGCCTGATAGATAGCTTTTGAACCATGAAATAGAGGAGCTGCTGAGGTTTAAGGTAGAGAGTGAGTGAAGAAGTTTAAGGTGGTTAACCATGTTGAAAGCTTTGGATAAGCTTTAGACATGGTACAAGATACAATTACAAGATACAATTTTAAGCAGAAGACTGAATTTACCTTAATTAACTTTTTTACATCCAAGGTATACAGTACCATAGATCAGTACCTGGTGGTTATTTTTTTAGAACTATTAGAGTAAACATTGTTGGAGGCATCAACTGTCAAGGAATTAAATACAAGGTTGAGGTAGGTGCAGTATGCTGTGCCACTAACAAAAAAGCAGCATCTGGTCCACAACTATGGGTCAGTATAAAAACCACATACATTAAAACTGATGTTTGCAGTAGTATATGCAGATTATACTGCATAGTGCATTGACTAATCAAGCTGTGCATTAGACAATACCTAACCTATATGGCACAGATGAGTGGGTAGAGTACACTTGCCCTCATTTGCATAGATGAGGAGGGTCAGAGTAACACAGATCAGCAATGGCTGCATATTTTGAAGAGGGACTGACTAGGCAATTTGAAAGAGTTACTGGGGTACATGGCTAGGAGATTGGGGAACATGATACACTGTTCAGAGAAGAGGGTGGTGTTTTCTGAGGAGGATGTGTGTAAAGATTTTGTGGGTGGTTGCATAGTGGTGGTGCAGGGGAATGCAGCTTCAGCAGATGGTAGAGAACTGTGTGCACTTTGATGTGACAGGCCCACAGGTCCACAGATGGGTCTTATGCCAGTGGATGGCCTTGGCCATGGGGGTGACCCCTTCCTGGAATAGCACTCCCATCAACATCTACTGACAGAGATGATGCAGAACTGTGGGAATGTGACTGCCTGAATATGAGATGCTAAAGACCACACAGAGGATGTGTCTGTGAGCACAGCCCTGTTGTGCCACTGTAAGCTGACAATCAGTAGGTGGCAGCAGTGAAGTAGTACTTCATGACTTTGATGTACCTGCCCAGTAGGGTATATCCACAGTCAAAGCAAAAAATCGTGACCATGGGTATGGTGATGACCACAGTGGGCAGTACTACTATACCCCATGTTTACTGCAATAGCTGCAAAGTAAGGTGTACAAAACAGTGGTGTGACTAGTTCTACTGTATTGTACAGAAATCTGTGCAGGAAAGGCAAAGCATCTAAGGAAGCTTGAGGCAGTAGATGTGTAAGTGTCTGAAATGGGTGGTAGTATGCACACTGTGGGGCAGACAAAGAAATTAGGACATTGGAGCAGAAACCGAAGTAGCTTCAGTTGCAGAGAAGGTCAAGAACACATTACTGTGGATTATTCACATGTTCAGGAAAGCAGAAGATAGTTTGGCAAAGGTGATTTGGTGGAAACCAGAAGGCAAGATGAGATGAGGATGTCCAGCCAAGAGACAAATGGATTGTTGACAGAAGACCTGCAACAAAACAATCAGGCAAGACTGTTATAGAAGGCAGCAGAGTGCCCATGAATGAAGAAAAATGTTGACATAACACCTAAACCCTATGTGGAAATGGGAAAAAGTGGATTTATAACAGTGATAATGAAAGTAAACAGTTTTTTAAAGAATTTATATTCTCATTTATAGCTTCATTCATGCCTATATATTTTAAAATTAATTATTCTTATTGTATATGAAATTTATTTTAATATATATTATTTAACTCTCAAATTTAATAAAAATTAAGAAAGGAAAATGAGTGAATGAATGAAAATATGTACTTTAAGACAAGTTTTCATGCACAAGTACAGAGGTTGTCATGAAAAATAATTCAAGTTGAATCATAGTTAGACAAAAAAATTGCATTAAGTATACGAAAATTTAAATACAAGTCAAGATACATTTTTCATATAAAAGCAATGACATCAGCAAAACGATGTGTTAGTAGTCACAGTGGTGCATGTTCAGAAAGATCTCAAAGGCACAAATCAGAAAGAGAGAACTGGCATACCTCTTTGTTGTTTGGGTCCAGAAAATGTTCTTTTCCAGGAAAAGATCCCAGTGGAATACGTGGGAGATGAAAATCCTCCTCAGCACTGTCCTCAAGTATAGTTGCTTCTCTTTTTGTGCTGTGTTTGGAGCGCTCCTGTTTCCCTGAAAATGATATAACATGGTCAGGGGAAGGGCAAAGAAAAGGTTAGAAATATAAAAATGACGTGGGCTTGAAATTTGTTCAACAAGTTTACAGTATAGTTGTGCTTTGATTTATGGTATATGTAAGCACTAAGGCAGAACAGGGTATCTGCACGACTGTATCATACACCCCAAGTGTCTTACTAAGTGTTTATAATAGATGTATGTTTTTAAACTACTACAGAGTTCAAAAAACAAATTATATAGTTGGTATTACACTTGGCATAAAACAATCCAGTTTCAATTAAGTAGTAAAAATAATATAGACATGTATTTGATATAATATCTAGCATAAATAATCAGTCCATCAGATTTTATCTGCAATAGTGGTAGAAAGAACATATTTATGCCTTTCTGACATGAGATGTGTTACATTCATAAAATTACCAAGAGAAATTGGCCTTTTGTAAGTTTTGCATCAAAATAATGTAAACTGCTAAAATTGTGAGTGCGTGTTTACAAAACAAACTGTTACATCATTAGTAGTAAAATGTTTCCTACAAAAATCTCACAAAACCTTTCTCAGGACGCTGCCCAATGAGTTATAACATTGTCACCATGACCCCATCATACCTATCTCAGGGTACTTCCTAATGAGACTTAAGACTATCACTGTGACCTCACCATACTTATCTTAGGGTACTAATGAGTTATAAGACTATCACTATAACCCAACTATACTTATCTTAGGGTACTTATGAGATATAAAACTGTCACCGTAACTCCACCATACTTATTTTAGGGTACTGATGAGATATAAGGCCGTCATAGTAACCCCACCATACTTATCTTAGGGTACTGATGAGATATAAGACTGTCACTATAACCCCACCATAATTATCTTAGGGTACTTTTGAGATATGAGTGTCACTGTGACCCCACCATACTTATCTTAGGGTATTGTGGAGATATAAGACTGTCACTGTGACCCCACCATACTTATCTTAGGGTACTGCTGAGATATAAGACTGTCACTGTGACCCCACCATAATTATCTTAGGGTACTGCTGAGATATAAGACTGTCACTGTAACCCCACCATACTTATCTTAGGGTACTGATGAGATATAAAGCTGTCATAGTAACCCCACCATACTTATCTTAGGGTACTGATGATATATAAGACTGTCACCGTAACCCCACCATAATTATCTTAGGGTACTTTTGAGATATCAGTTTCACTGTGACCCCACCATACTTATCTTAGGGTACTGCTGAGATATAAGACTGTCACTGTAACTCCACCATACTTATCTTAGGGTACTGTTGAGATATAAGACTGTCACTGTGACCCAGCCATACTTATCTTAGGGTACTGCTGAGATATAGACTGTCACTGTAACCCCACCATACTTATCTTAGGGTACTGATGAGATATAAGGCTGTCATAGTAACCCCACCATACTTATCTTAGGGTTCCGATGAGATATAAGGCTGTCATAGTAACCCCACCATACTTATCTTAGGGTACTGATGAGATATAAGACTGTCACCGTAACCTCACCATAATTATCTTAGGGTACTTTTGAGATATCAGTTTCACTGTGACCTCACCATACTTATCTTAGGGTACTGCTGAGATATAAGACTGTCACTGTAACTCCACCATACTTATCTTAAGGTACTGCTGAGATATAAGATTGTCACTGTGACCCCACCATACTTATCTCAAGGTACTGTCTAATGGGAGGTTAGACTGTCAGGCTGATCCCACCCTAAATATCACAGGGTACAGCCTAATGAGATATGAGTGCCATTGTGACCGCACCATACTAATCTCTGGGTACTGCCAAATGAGGGCTAAGACTGCCACTGTGCACAGCTGACATGGTAATATTGTAGTTTCTGTGTAAACTGTCATTCAAGACAAAGTGCCAAAAGCAATGAATAACTCGAGGGTAGGTGGGGAGGGTTGGTCTCATAAATGATATGTTCAGAATCATTTGTGCCTCAAATGCATTATTCAGTCAAAAAAGCTACAAGGCAATATTTGTCAAATTAAATGTACTTATAAGTGACAGCAGTAGTCCCTAACCAAAATTTCAGAATGCATATCCTTAGCACAAATATTGTGATGTATTCTTGCTTTATTACATTTTATGCAAAATCACTTTTTGGATGGGATTTCCCAATAACAATGGCATACTTTGTGAGACAAGGACCCTTAGATGTTACACTGGAATGTTATACTTTGATTTCACTTTTAGGCAATTCCATACAAAATAACACCAGATCACAAAAAGTAAGGCTATACCTCTGGCCCAAAGAATAATATAACTTTACAGTTTTAAATGGTAAGTATGAGTAATGGGGCTGTGGTTCAGCAGGTCTAAAGTAATGGAAGATCAGTGAACGGCAATGGGTCTGTAGTAATCATTGCTGGATGAGTGAGAGACAATGAGTCCATGTAATGGGTGAGTGTGGACATGAATCCACTGTGCTCTGTGATGAAGAGATGCGGGTAACTGAATCTCAATGATAACAGAAGAGTGGATGCATGGTAGTGGGCCTGCATTGATGAGCGAGTGTGGAGTAGTATGTTTGTATTGATAGGTGGGTGTGGGACAGTGACTACACTGCACTATGCAAAGAGTGGGCACATAGCAGTGGGTCTGTAGTGAGGGATGACTTGTTGTTTTGATACGGATGGGATGCAGTTATGGGTGAGAAGTGAGTGTGGAACAGTGTGCTGCAGTGATGGATGATGGGTGGGTATGGGACAGTAAATGTGCAATGATGGAGGGGTGTGGGGCAATGTGTGTACAGTGATGAGTAGATATAGGGCAGAGGGTGCACATTGATGAATAGGCTGGATGTGGAGCAGAGTGTGTGTGCAATGATGGACTGAGTGTGGAGCAGAAATTCTGCAGTGATTAACAACGGGAAGTTGTGAGGTAGGGGGATGATGGGCAGATATGGGATAGGCTGTGTGTGGTGATTTGTGATGGATGGATGGGTGGATGAATATGAGGCAGCAGGTCTGTAGTATTGGGTGATGAGTGGGTGAATGGCAGTGGGTTTGACATGATGGGCTTGGTAAGGAACAGATGGTTGCAGTGACTGGTGACAAATGGATGTGGGGCAGTGGGCATGCACTGATGAAGGATGAGTGGGTTTGATGCAGCTGGTGGACAGCAAAGTGTGATGACTAGATATGGGGTACAAGGTTTGCAGTTATGTTAGTAGATAAGGCAGTGGAATTACAATGATGACTGATTGTATGTCAGTTGGCCTCCAGTGATGAATGAATATGCGGCACTGGATTTCTACTGTTGAGAGATAGGATGGTGTGAATCCACAGTTATATGTCATGGGGATGTGCAAAACAGTGACTCTGTAGAGATGTGTGATAGAAGTAAATGTGAAATGGGTCTCCAGTAATGGATGATGCAGGGGTGTGGGGCAGTGGATCTACAGTGATGAGGGATGTATTGGCTCAACAGGAATAGAGAGTGCGTAGATGCTGGGTGCAATGTGAAATGTGATGTATGGGTACGAGGTGGTGAGTCTACAATAATGTATGATGAATGGATGTGTAACACTGGGTCTGCAATTATAAGTGATGAATAGCTGTGAGATATTGGGTGTACAGTAATGGGTAACAGATGAGTGTAGGACAGTGTGTACGGAATGATGAAGGTGTGGGGTAGGGGTTCCACAGTGAAGTGTATGAGGGGTGAGTTGATACTGAATCATAGATCTGCAATAACAGGTGAGGTGTGCAATGATGGATAATAGGAAAAGTGGTCAGTGGGTAGGCATGGGGCAGTTGATGCACATTCAGTGAGTGGTATGTGATTGGTGAGCACAGGTCAATAGGACCATAGTGCAGTAACTGGCAACAGGTAGGTGCAGGAAAGTAGGCCACAGTGGTGTGTGATTGGTGAGTGTAGGTCAGTAGGTCCATAGTGATGCGTGTGATAGGTGGCTGCTGAGCAGTAGTCTGCAATAACAGGTGGTGACTGGGAATGGGGCAGTGGGTGTGCAATGATGGACATTGGGAAGGCATTCAGTAGTGGTCAATGGGTAGGTGTGGGGCAGTTGATCCACATTCAGCAATATGTGATAGGTGAGTGTGAGTCAATGGGGCCATAGTGATAGAGTGGGGTCAGAAGGTCTACTATGATATGTAATGTGTGGATGTGCAGCAATAGAGTTGCACTAACTGTTGATGGGTGTAGAGTTGTGGGTTTGCAGTGATGGGTTGAGTGATAAGTGATAAGTAATGGGTGAGTACGGGAAAGTGGTTTTGCAGTGATGGCAGATTAATGTGTTTGAGTTAGTGGGTCTCCTGTGGTAGATGGATGTGGGGCAGACATTGAGCACAGGTGGGTGCTGGAAAGTGGGTGCACACTAATGGGGTAGATGTGTGATGTATGTGGTGGGTTAGTGCTGAGCAATAGGTCTGCAATGAAAGATAATAGGTAGGCATGCATTAATGGAAAATGGGTAGGTGCAGGCTAGTGAGTCCACAATAGTGTTTGACTAGTGGGAATGAGGTAGTGGCCCACAGTAATGAATGAATGTGGATGAGTGTGTCCACTGTGAGGTATAATTAGTGCATGAGCAGCAGTTGTCTTGCATTGATTAAAGATGGGTGCATGCAGAATGGTGAGTTTGCAGTAGAGAAAGGTGGGTGTGTGGCACAGAGTGAGCAGTGATAGGTGATGGGTAGGTGTGGGAAAATAGATCTGCAGTATTGACTGATGGGTGAGTGTGAGACAGTAGGTCTCCAGTGAGTGATGGATGGGTGTGGGGCTGAGGGTGAGCAAAGATGGCAGATGGGTGAATATGGGGTGCAGTGGGTGTGCACTGATGGGTAATAGCTACATGTGGGGTTTTGGATATACAGTCTTTGGTTGATGTGGGAATGAATCTGCATTAAAACATATACGGCAGTGCTTGGTCTATACAAACTGGTGATAGATATGTGTGGGGCAGTAGGTCTGCACTAAGATTGTACAGGTGATGTATCGCTGACCACAAATCTCAGCTGTCTTTACTTCAAGATTTAAAAAAAAATAAAGAAGAAGAAAGAAAGAAAACAAACAACAGATAACAACTGTCATTATTTCAGAGGCACAAATCATTTGCACTAGAGGAATGGGGATCTCAGCTATAGTCTTTTAATTCATAATGCTTATCAGGTGACTATTTATGTCTCATATATCACTGTTTTGAATGGAGTTGGTACGCAGTAGTAAATCATTTTTTTAAGAGACATATCTAAACTTTTTTTCAATTTTTTACAGAACTGCAGTTATGGTTTATGGCCCCTATCCCAGCTGTCATGCACTGTAGCATTATGTGGAGACTCAATTACAGCCTACTTCATATACACTGAATGTTGTAATGGAGGTGGGAAAGTGCTACATTTGTGTTATTTTAATTAGGGATGGCCACCTACAGTTGCTGTGGTGAGGCAGTTTTTAAGCTTTAGACATCTCATTTGCTTACTGCTTTAACTGTCAACTTGATCAGTGTTTTGCAACAGTATTAGCTGTACCTGACAATGACTGGATGCATAAGAAATCGAAGAATTGTACCAGTCACTTTTCCTTGCTTATTAAATCTTAAATGTCCAATTAAAGGTTTAGTAACCATATCAGCATTTCCAAAGTAGAAGCTTTTAATCAGGTTATTAGGAATATCACCATCATCATTTTCCTTTTGGTTGGACATAGTTACTTTCTTTGCGGCATCACTTATCTTCTTTTTATTTCATTTCTATTTGTTGCTTACTCAGATATGACCTGCTAGCTGCTTTAATCTTCATTTTTTTCATTGTGGAAACACAAAGTATTTGAGAGTATTCAGTCTGTGGAAATGGAAATGTTTTTTTCATTGTTTACAAAGATTTACATAGCTCACTTAATCATGCAAAAGACTTTCCTGCAAACAGGTATTTGTACACCATAGCTTACATGCTGTATTTCTGACTACTGTATACCTATTCATTAAATTTATCCACCAAGTGTGTGTGTGTATATATATATATATATATATATATATATATATA